>NW_024087762.1:0-62444 GCF_009730915.1 Dioscorea cayenensis subsp. rotundata
CCTTCTTCCTCAGAATGACGATGTCGGAGCCATAGAACCTCTCCAAAACCTTGGCCAATACCCCTCAAAACCCCTAGTCGAAGCCCTCTCTCAAGTTGGGGAAAAGATGGAGAAAAGAATACTAAAATCGGGGCTGAATCGGCTTTAAATAGGGCTGGAATCGGGCAACTCCACGGGCGTGGACGCTACACGCGCCCGTGCGGAATTTCCACACGGGCGTGGATAATTTCCACACGCCCGTGTGGATTCTCTGTTTCTCTGATTTCTCGGCAGGCTGTGAACAGTGCTGCTACAGTACTTGCTTCATTGTTGATACGGTACTCTGCTACAGTCTTCGGCCTGAATAACGTCCCAATTCCATACTTTCATCGGGGTAACGCAAATGGGCACAGGTTCACGTCGTGAATCACTTGCTTCTTCAATGATATATATGTTGGTGAAGCTCTTGTTCTTATATGCATAAGACGGAATGCTCGAGTGTGACTGCCTTTGTGCCCCTCCAAATGGATGTGCTCACTCGAATGCGAGGAGGTTGGCACACACTCTAGCATCTCACACCTGTCCTATGTCTTCGCGTTTGAACCTTAGCAAGACTCCTCCAAAATAGGTGCATTATGATCCACATTGGCCTATTTCCTTCATACTCAGCCTCACAACCCTACCTGCATAAAAAGTAACATAAAAAGCACACATATTAATGTAAAAACCCGAGAAAAAGTAATGCTCAACATAAGGAATGAACGCTTTCGCATTCATATCGCATAAAGCACTTATCAAACTCCCCACACTTAAGCTTTTTGCTTGACCTCAAGCAAACATTAAAAACTTTTCGTGCATCAATGAAGAAAAATATTGAAAGTGCTTGGCCTTAGGTTCACCGAGGTATACAAAGAAAGTATTCTACAAGTAAGGAAAATTTCAACATTAAATACGAAAAATATCAATGCTCTAGTTAAAAACTTGAATCAAAAAGGACAACAAACCCGAATTCCGTGAAAGTGTGTGAACTCACTCAAAACCAACCCAAGTTATACTCCTCAAAGTTCTAAGTACAAGGGACTTATTTATCTACAAAAGTGATAAAAGTTTTAAAAGATGGTAGTAGCTTCACACATCCTCTAAGGTAGCCCTTTCCAAAGCGGCCACTAAGGTGGCTTTCACACTTTCGAGGTGGTAGCTCTTTCTACCCGAGTGGTAGCTTTCACTCATCCTATGAGATAGCTCTTTCTCTCATTAGGGCAAAACTAGTATCCGACTTGTGAGAGTAGCTTCATACTTCATAGGTGGTAGCTCTTTCCACCCAACAAATACAAATAAACAATAAAACTATTTTGTTCCTTCTTTTCATTTTTAATGAATTTAGCAAAAAGAAGTAAACCTAACTAGTCCCTTTAACATCGAAACATGAGTTTCCAATAGAGTTCAGAGAGTGAGTAGTGCACTAAGTGTAAATCGGGCAAAAATTCCTAAAAATTCAAGCAAGAACTAGAGCATGAAAATATTCAATGTTAACAATTCTCCTAGACTTAAGAATACAATCATTGCAACTAAGATGAACCGCCATTGGCTATGTGAGCATATATAAATCAAGAACAATAGAAAAGATGTGAGCATTATGAAACTCCCCCCCACACTTAAGTTGTACATTGTCCTCAATGTACTCATGCAAGCTCACTCAAAATATATCATTCAAAAATAGATGTCGGAGAAGCAATCAAAACAATACTCCCCTGACACCTAGTATTGCGTTTGATGAAGCTAATTCGTTGGGAGTAGTGTTCCAACGGGTTGTGAAGCTCACACGGCCAAGTGCCGAAGCACCTTGGACGTGCCCATGACTAAGTCTCAATTCCCAAGATAACAAGACCATCTGCACGCATACATGAGGGGGTTCAGTGAAACTCAAAAAAACAAAAATAACTCGAGTGTATAAAAGATGAAGCATTGAATACAACTCGATAAATGCAACATAACATAAACTCAGAAGGAAAAATCCTTTCTGAGTGAACAAGTCTAAAAACAAGAAAATAAAATAAAGTAAAATGCATGAAAGTAAAAGAAAGGTCAAGTGTCGGAGTCGCTCTCGGGCTCCGCTGCTGCTGCTGCTGAAGTGGAAGCATATAGTGGGTCCTCCGGTGCTGGGGTCGAGGATGGAGGTGCTGGAGGAACTGAGGGTCTGGGTATCAAGAGATCACGAAAGAATTCGAATCGGGCCACAAGATCTGTGTACTGAGCCGACTGCATAGCCCGGAGCTCCGCTATCTCAGTCCAAATCTCTCTAACATCAGTCTCCAGCCTCTCAATACGGTCATAGGCTCGAGTACCTGGTGCTACAGAAAATGGAGGAGTCTGCTGGACACCGCCCGCAGTATCTCCTTCGCTCCTGGTGATCTCAGCGGTAGCTGTAGTGAGAATATAAACCACTGGCCCAAACCTCCGTACCAACCCCATTATCCTGATCGTATCGAACGCAAGAGGGGTGGGCACAACTGTCCTCTCAGCATCACGTAGAACGTCGCCCAAACCCATTCCCAGAATGAGTCTGGTGATATAACGGCCCACAAATAGTAGACCCACTCTCATCGAATGACCCTGGTACTGCAAAACATCTGCTAGAATCCACCCTAAGAGAAGTGGTACATTGCGAGCCATGGAGTATAAGAAAAGCAGATCCAGCCCGGTCAAAGCGGCTGTGTTATCTGCTCGACCTGTCACGGACCTGCTGATGACTGCGTGTACGTATCTGTAACTAAACCGGGACAAACTAGAGGCCTTCGACAATCCTAGTTCGTAGTCTCCACGCCCACATAAAATCCTGTACGCATGATATGGAGTGACTGACACTGGAAAATCTACTAGTAGTCGGCCATACTCCACGGTACCTGTATAAGCGACATCGCATGTGCCCTGTCCCTAATCGAAAACTCAGTGACGCTCATGGAGAATGGATGTCCAATATCCGAAACATGATTGCCTCTATAGTGTCAACTCTCCCATGCAGCAATCGAAACTCAAAGGATGCTAAAACCTCTAGCGTAAGTGTGCGGTAAGCTGGCTCACTAATCGTCAGCAGCCTCCTCCAGCTTCCCACTGCAAGCATCTCATTAATTACCTCGTCACCCTGCTGAATATGTCAAAGCACTTGTATATCCACGAAGCAAGTCTGACCAAACCCAAGTGCTGAAAGTCTCTCGAAGCGAGCCTGATGCTCGGGGTTCGAGAATTCCACATGTATCGGCTCGGGTGAGGTGAGTCTGAGGCGCTTAACTTCGTTCTTCTTCGCGTGAGGTGCCATATCTGTAGTGCAAAAGAAGAAAACAATCAAAAATCTCAGAAGCAATATACTGTAGAATTCCACATGGGCCTGTGAAAATTACCCACGCCCGTGTGGATCTGCAAAGCGTGAAACTCCCGCATGGGTGCACAACAAATCTTAACAATTCAATTTAAAACCACTTCTAAATGCTTACTACACATCCATCATGAATGAAAATTCGCATTTAAAAGTATTCAATCCGTGAAAAACCATAATTGGCAAAGAAAAGAGGATACAAAGGTTACCGAAGAAATGAATATGAAAATTTCTGAAATTCGGTAAGATTTGCGAAGAAAATTCCTCCAAACAGCGATGAAGGGTCGGAAAGATGATCGGGAACCGTTTTCCGGCGACTGGAGATGAAGAATGAGATGAATCACAAGGTTTTTAAGGAGAAAATCGCGTCTCTTGGAATTCTGTGTATCCCCAGGCGTGTGGAAATTACCGCACGTGCGCCTCACTCGAGAGCGCCACGTGGGCGTACACGTCCACAGTGCTTTCTCGAGAAACGCTCCCTTTGACTCGACTCGCTCTCACGCAGGCGATGCGGAAATTACCCACGCCCGTGCGCCCGACCCACAGGGGCAGATGCACGCCGCTGTGGCTTCCCTGGACATCCGAGAAAAAAAAAATCAAATCTTACACACGCCTTTGCGGAAATTCCCCACGGGCGTGGACATTCACATGCCCAACTCACAGTGGCAGCCGCATTCCCCTGAGTTTTCTCGGGATGGAGGGAGCAACCTACTGAGTTTCGCACGGGCGTGCGGAAATTACCCACGCCCGTGTGTGGTTCACAAGGTCACCCACAGGGGCGAGTCTATGCCCCTGTGAGTTCTCGGGAAAATCTGCCCAACTCTGCAGGAATTCACACGCCCGTGCGGAAATTACCCACGGGCGTGCGCCAGTCGCATGGTCGTCCACAGGGGCAGCCGCACGCCCCTGTGCCCTTTCTGGATGAGTTCACAGTACACATCCACGGGAGTGCGGAAATCCCCCACGCCCGTGTGTTTTCTCTGAATGACTTAGAAAAAACCTGCAGGCTCTGCAGAAATATTCTGAACATGTTTACACACTCAGAGCCTTCCCTATTATGCAAAATTTACCAGATTAAAACAAGAAATAGAACTCAAACGACCAAACTCCGCCAATTCTCAACAAAACACACAATGAATTCTTTTAAAAACCCATAACAAAATCGCAACACAAGCACTCAAAAAAATTGAAACACCAACACTTAATAGTTTATTCATGTAAACAACTAAACTGAAAGATACGAAAACAGTAAACACTTGGGTTGCCTCCCAAGGAGCGCTTGTTTAACGTCACTAAGCTTAACGTATCTTTCTTACCTCACGGGGGTTCACGAATGAAGGTTGCCCTCTTACCCATGGCTTGAAAGCATGATGAGCAAAGTCTCTTGAGGATAGAGGGTGTACTATCGGTCTTCGGACCACCTAGCAATGGTTCGTCCAACTTCCTTGGCTCCTTTACGTCTCCAACAGTCTTGGAGCATTTTCGGTGGCGTCTTCGAGCCCTCTTCATTTTCCGGAGCACCTTCTTCAAGATCCCCGGGGTAGATGTTACTTCTTCAGTCGAACCAAGCATCATTACTTCTTCATTGCTCTCCTCTTGGACGAACAATCCTTCATACGGGTCCGGGTTGAACATTTCCTGCATATATTCATCAACAATTTCATCAGTAATGTCTAGAAAGTATAAAGTATCATCAAAATCGAGAGAATGCCGCATGGCTTCAGCAAGGCGGTATGTGAGCTTATCATCTTCAACTCTCAATGTGAGCTCCCCGCCGTCCATGTCAATCAATGCTTTGGAAGTCCGCAAGAACGGTCTCCCAAGTATCAAGGGTACACCTGCAACCTCATCGACATCTAGCACTACAAAGTCAACCGGAAAAATGTACTTGTCCACCTTGACAAGCACGTCTTCAATGATGCCTCTCGGATGTCGCACCGTTCGGTCCGCCAATTGTAAAGTCATCCGAGTAGGCCTAGGCTCACCCAAGCCTAGCTTTTGGAAGAAAGTATATGGCATGACATTGATGCTCGCCCCTGAATCCGCCAATGCCATTTCCTCACCTAAGTTGCCGATGTTACATGGAATGATGAAGCTTCCCGGGTCTTTCTTCTTGTTCGGCATGTTTTTTGCAACACCGCCGAGCATGAAGCATCAGGCACCACTGAAGCACTCTCCTCCAATTTCCTCTTGTTTGTCAATAGGTCTTTCAGAAACTTCGCATACTTAGGCATTTGAGCCAATGCCTCAACAAAAGGAATGTTGATGTGGAGTTGCTTGAACAAACTCAGGAACTTCTTATACTTTTCATCCCCTTGGTCATTCTTCAATCTAGAGGGATAAGGGATTCTTGGCTTGAAAGGTGGGCTTTCCACCTCTTTCTCTTTGTTTGCTCCCTCCTCAACCTCTACAACCTCGGGTGCGTGTTCTTTCGGCTTCTCACTCGGAAGCCTCCTTTCAACCTCACGACCACTTCCCAAAGTGATCGCCTTCACATGTTCTCTAGGGTTGGTTTCCGTGTTGCTTGGTAAACTTCCATGTGGCCTTTCGGAGAGAGACTTCGCAATTTGCCCCACTTGATTTTCTAGATTGTGCAAGGAGGCGGTGTGATTGCGAAGTGTAGCCTCGACTGATTCAAACCTTGTATTTGTCGATTGAATAAATCTAGCCAAGTGCTTCTCCGAATCTGTCATTCGGGTTTCCAAGCCTGAAATTATGTTTTCCACTTGAGGGGCTTGTTGTTGTTGTTGGAAACCCGATGGCCCCATGGTCTTCTATGGTCCTTGATTACTCCATGAAAAGTTGGGATGATTATTCCAACCTGAATTGTAGGTGTTGCTGTATGGATTCCCTTGAGGTCTCATTCCATTACCTACAAAGTCAACATTCTCAATTGAAGAAACATCACCAATGATGATTGGGCAATCGGAGGGAGCATGTCCTCCACCACAACCGGTGCAATTGGTCATGCCCGCAACTCTATTCGAAGCTATAAGATCTAGCTTCTTACTCAAACTCTCCACTTGGGCCGCCAATGAAGTTACCGGATCAATTTCATGGAGACCGACCACCTTTTTCTTCTCCCTAGCATTCCACTGGTAGCTATTTAACCCCATTTCCTCAATCAATTGATGAGCCTCATCGGGGGTCTTGCTACCTAAGGTACCTCCTGCCGCCGCATCCAAGAGTTGCCTTGTACTCGGGTTCAAACCATTGTAGAAGGTTTGAACAATCATCCACTCCGGAAATCCGTGTTGCGGACACTTTCGCAGGAGTTCCTTGAACCTTTCCTATGTCTCAAATAGAGACTCCAATTCCAACCGCACAAAGGATGAGATCTCATTCCTAAGCTTTGCTGATTTTCCGGGAGGGAAATAACTTGCTAGAAAAGCTTCTACCATCTCCTCCCATGTAGTGATTGATGCTCTAGGTAATGAGTGTAGCCACTGCTTTGCTCTCCCCTTTAAAGAAAATGGGAAGGCTTTCAATTTGATGGCATCATCCATCACACCATTTATCTTCAGCATGTTGCACACCTCGAGGAAGCTCTCTATGTAACTGTTTGGATCCTCATCGGCCAAACCGTTGAATTGCGCGGACTGCTGCAACATATGGATGAATGTCGGCTTTAGCTCAAAGTTTTGAGCTGTAATTGGGGGACGCACAATACTCGATTATGTCCCCAACACTGAAGGTCTGGCATAGTCGGATAGTGTTTGTTGTTGCTTATTTTGTTCTGCCATGTTTTCAGATCCTTCTACGTCCAAATCAGCTGGATTATGTTGTTCTTGCACAGGGTCTTTCCCTTTTCTTCTAAGTGTAGGTTCAAGCTCAGGGTCTCCTTCAATCAATATTTGACGAAGAGGATACAAGAGACATTATTCTACCCGTATTTGACGAAGATGACCTTGATGAGGAGATTGTCGAGGGTGATGTTGGTATGGCTTTGGTCATACAAAGATCCTGCTTGATGCCCAAGACTACTAAAGATGATTGGCGGTGATCAAACATCTTCTAGTCTACTTGTACTATCCTTGGTAAGGTATGTAAGTTTGTGATTGATGCAGATAGTTGTCAGAATATCATCTTTGATGAAGCAGGACAAAAGCTAAATATCACCACTGATCGATAACCGACATCGTACAAATTTGCTTGGCTCAATCAGGGTGGAAAGCTTTTGGTTAGCAAACGTGCTTTGATCACCTTCTTGGTTGGCTCGAAGTACAGAGATAAAGTGTGGTATGATGTTGTACCTATAGATACCTGCCACTTATTATTGGACAGGCCTTGGTATCATGATCGAAAAGGTGACACGCAATGGCCGCACAAACTCTTATAGCTTCATCTATAGCGGCGTAAAGATAGTGTTGGTGCCCAATAAGCCCGTGGAAGCACCAACCACCAGTAATACCAACCTGCTGTCCTATGCGCCATTTCGGGAGGGAGTTACAAGATTCGAGCACTACTTTTGTCTTGCTCGGAAAGACAATCACCGAGGGCTTGAAGACTATAGAAATTCCAGAAATCGCTCTTCCTCTACTTGACGAGTTCCAAGAAGTATTCCCTGAAGATTTACTAGGGAGGCTTCCACCCCTACGGGATATACAGCATCAGATAAAGCTCCAACCTGGCTCTGTCTTACCACATCGACCACACTACCGGATGAGTCCAAGGAAGCATGAAGAACTAAGGCGACAAGTAGAATAACTATTGATGAAAGGACATATCCACGAGAGCATGAGCCCATGCGCAGTCCCCGCCTTATTGACAACAAAGAAAGATGGCACTTGGCACATATGTGTGGATAGCCGGTCCATCAATAAGATCACTATCAGGTATCAATTCCTTATTCCTTTATTAGATGATCTACTTGACTAGATTAGCGGGGCTACGTTGTTCACGCGCCTAGACTTTGAAGAGCGGGTATCACCGGATTTGTGTGCGGCCTGGTGACGAAAGGAGGACAGTATTCAAGATGCGTGAAGGGTTTTGTACTATTGGATGGTTATGCCTTTCGAGCTTTCCAATGCCCCTAGCACGTTCTTGAGGGTCATGAACCAACTCTTACGTCCATTCATTGGCAAATTTGTGGTCGTGTATTTCGATGACATCCTCATTTATAGCCTTGACGAGAAGGCGCATCTTGTACATGTTCGGGATGTCCCTCATCACTCTTAAGCACCAATAGTTCTATGTGGCAAAGAAAAAGTGTGTTTTCTTCACACCTAAGGTTTTTGTTTTTGGGTTATGTTGTTTCAGGGGAAAGTATACAAGTAGACGAGGCCAAGATTAAGGCGATACAAGATTGGCCGACTCCAACAACTATCACCTAGATGCAAAGCTTCCACGGCCTTGCATCCTTCTATCGGCGGTTCATCGCTCACTTTAGCTTATTATGGCACCGTTGACTGAGTGCATGAAGGGCAGCAATTTACATGGACCACCAAAGCCGAGGCTTCTTTCTGATTGATGCAGGAATGCTTGACCACCAGCCCTATCTTGGCACTCTCTCACTTCATTAACCCATTTGAACTACACACAGACGCATCCAAGATGGACATTGGGGGTATCCTCAGCCAATAAGGGGGGTCGGTTACATTTTTCAGTGAGAAGCTATCAGGGCCACGCTTGAATTACATCACCTACGACGTCGAGTTTTACGCTATGGTTGACAAGCTCCCCTTGTGTATATCCCGCAAGTGCACGGGTTTGTTGAAGTAATAATCCCGGGTGAGCGGGGTCGAATCCACAGGGAGTAGGGAGTAAAGACACTTAATTCGATTCTTAGCTATGTGGAGTATCAACAATGATAAGTGTGATAATGATTCAATTCTCAACAATTAAAAGCAACAAGTAAGAGAGCAAAAGTAAGAAGGAGGTAAGGCAATAGATAAAGATGGGGTACTCGGATGATGCTTCACCTAGGATAATCGCTTCAAGTGCAAGAACTCTCTATTATGCTTCCTAATCAATGCAATGGTGAGACGTGGAAATCCTTACATACATAGTCCCAAATCTAAGGTCAACTATGCCTAACTCTATTCATGTCCTAGAGGAGAGATTAAATAACCTCTCAACCTCGCACTCGAATAAAGTTGCAATGAGCACTAGGGATTCCAAGTGATAAATTGCTTCCTAATTATAAACCTAACCCTTTGGTCTAGGAGGAAGGTCCCTAGCCACAATTAAGCCCTGGATACTAAGATCCCCTCAATGCTTCACTCCATTGCACGCGCAACTAGGCCCCAGCGGAGGTTCATCCCTTAGACCATTCACTCTATTATGGCCGCAAAGAACTCAAGGAACGGAGGTAGAATCTATCACGTCAGAGGGGAAAGGGGACGCTCCTGTACCTCTCGACTCACCCTCTCAACCCTCTCCAACCTAGCTTTGTCTAACGCTCGTGGTGTGTCACTCACTCACAAGGTTACCAACAAGAACTCTCAACCCTAGTGTCACTCTAGACTAAATGTTCATACAATTAAGTATTCAAGGTTGGAACTCACAATAAACATCAATTTATTGAAAGCATAATAAAGAAGTTCAAAGAAACGAATACATCCTAGGGTTCACAATCACCCAAGTACCCACTAGGGGTTTAGCTCTCCATGGAGCAAAGTACAATCAAAGAAATTGAATGTAAGAGCAATGAATCCATAAAGAAACCCCCTCGATGATCGTATCGATGGTCTTGCGGAGAGTCCTCTACTCGTCATCCAAGGATTCCCTCATCCGGTATAGGATACGCCTCGATGGAAGCTCCCCTACCAACCTTTTTCCTCAGGAATGACGATGTCGGAGCCGTAGAACCTCTCCAAAACCTTGGCCAAACCCCTCAAAACCCTAGCCGAAGCCCTCTCTCAAGTTGGGGAAAAGATGGAGAAAAGAATACCAAAATCATGCTTTGAATCGGCTTTTAAATAGAGGTCGGAACCGGGCAACTCCACGGGCGTGGACGCTACATGCGCCCGTGCGGAATTTCCACACGAGCATGGATAATTTCCACATGCCCGTGTAGATTCTCTGTTTCTCTGATTTCTCGGCGATCGTGAGCAGTCTGCTCAGATCTTGCTCATTGTCGATATAGCTCTGCTACGACCTTCGGCTCGAATAATGTCCTCAATTCCATACTTTCATCGGGAGTAGCGTAAGCGGGCACGCGTTCACGTCGTGAATCACTTGCTTCTTCAATGATATATATGTTGGTGGAGCTCTTGTTCTTATATGCATAAGACGGAATGCTCGAGTGTGACTGCTCTTTGTGCCCTCCAAAATGTATGTGCTCACTCGAATGCGAGGAGGTTGGCACACACTCTAGCATCTCACACCTGTCCCTATGTCTTCGCGTTTGAACCTTAGCAAGATCTCCTCCAAAATAGGTGCATTATGATCCACATTGGCCTATTTCCTTCATACTCAGCCTCACAACCATACCTGCATAAAAGTAACATAAAAACACACATATTAATGTAAAAACCTGAGAAAAGTAATGCTCAACATAAGGAATGAACACTTCACATTTATATTGCACAAGCACTTATCAATGGTGCAACCTATCAAGCGCTAGAGGCATTATCTCATCCATCGGGAGTTCATCCTGTACACAAACCACGCCGCTCTACGCCATATACATCAACAAGACAAGGTCTCTCCTCGTCATGGCCGGTGGATAAACTTCCTCAATGAATTTACTTTTGTTGTGAAGCACAAGGCAGGGGTCTCCAACTGTGTAGCGGATGCACTTAGTCGATGTAACAACCTCCTAGTTACGTTGCGCGTTGAGGTACCAAGGTTTGACTCCATTCGTGATTTGTTGATGACTGATCCATATTTTTCAGAGATCCTACTAGACGTATAGGCTGCGAAGCGGGGAGATTTCTTGTTGTAGGATAGTTTCTTATTTTGGGAAATCAACTTTGCATCCCTGAATGTAGCTAGAGAGAGCAAACCATTAGGAAGTTGCACGGGGAATGCCATGTAGGAAGAGACCGAACGTTCCAACTAATTTAGTCCTCTTATTTCTAGCCCAACATATGCAAAGATGTTACCAAATTCGTTCAGAGGTGTTGGATTTGCCAAATTGCCAAAGGGGGCACGTCTAACGCCGGCCTCTATACGCCGTTGTCGGTGCCCTCACAGCCCTGGATGGCTATCAATATGGATTTTGTGCTCAGCTTATCATACTCTCAGCGTGGTGGTGAATCTATTTTTGTCATGGTGGACCACTTTTCGAAGATGGCGGACTTTATTCCCTGCAAGAAGACGACAGATGCTCTCAATGTAGCCCAACTCTTCTTCTGGGGCATTTACGGCCTCCCTACTTCCATCACCTCTGACCGGGATACGCGATTCCTCAATCACTTTTAGCGTAGTCTGTGGAAGATAATACATACCCGCCTCGATTTCAGTAGCGCCTATTATCCCCAGACCGATGAGTAAACTGAAGTCATCAACTGCTTTCTCGGTAACTTGATGCACTGACTTGTTGGGGATCATCCCAAAGGATGGGACATGAAACTAATTCAGGTAGAGTTTGCTCACAATCATGCCACGAATCAAAGCACATTGTTTAGCCCAATTTCAAGTGGTGTATTTGATCCTGCCTCGTGGTCCCTTGACTTAGCTCCCCTACCGGAGAAGACCCGAATCCATAGGGAAAGCAGCTAACTTCATAACTGGCTTACAAAAGTATTCACCAAACTATGCGGGGCAACCTGACTATAGCAAATGCAAGATACAAGCATCATGCTCGATCAACGCCGTCATCACGTTGAATTTGAAGTAGGAGACTTTGTGTAGGCCATGCTGTCTGAGGAGCATTTTTCGGTTAGAGAATACAACAAGCTCAAAGCTAAGGAGATTAGGGCTAGTCGAAATCATTGAAGAAATTAACCCCAATACCTATCGTTTGCAATTACCAAGCCATCTCCGAACGGTCGATGTCTTCAATGTCAAGCACATGATAATCTATTACGGTAACTCTTCTGACGATGACAAGTCAAGGGTGAATTCTCTCCATCCTGGGGAGAATGATGACGGGCGTATAGATGGCTTGGCATATGCTTACATGGAGAAGTTCGATGCAAGGGTATTTTGGTAATTTGGTGGGCAATGGGATTTTATGGTTCGACGGGGTCCATTTGATGGGAAACATGTCAAGGAACACAAGTCACTAGTTTGTGTCCCACAAATTTGTGAGTCATACCAAAATTTCACCAAATTACATTGTTTAGGCCTCGAAAACCCTAATTTTGACGTTTTTGATAATAGCTGATTTCGATATATCTTAGGCTAGAAATCTCTGATTTGTAATGCGTTTGTGGCAATAGTCTTTATTTTGTTAAGCCTTTTATTTCTTACTGATATTTGAGAATTTACCATTTTTGGTAAATTTTCAAATTATCTCCTTTCTTAGTGTTATTTTCATTCGCCTATTTGTTGTAAACTTACGGGCAAGCGAAAATCAGTTTTGCGATCATCATTTTCATTGAGTAATAAGATTCTACTCTTTTTATTCCCAATTCCTGGTTATCTTTGATCAATAGGTGTTAGACAGCTTGTTACCGGATATTTAGTGTGAATCTAACAACGCCGCTTGCGTGTTACCCGCAAGTGCACGGGTTTGTCGAAGTAATAAATCTCAGGTGAGTGGGTATCGTATCCATAGGGAATAGATAGTAGAAACACAACAATTGCTATCTAACTATGATGAAAATGAATCAATGGTAGTGTGAATAAAATCGTTTTGAAAAGAACTAAAAGAAATAAGAAAGAAAGGCATGATAAAGTGAAAGGAAAGGCAATCGATAGAAAAGTGTGACACTCAGACATTGCTACGCCTAGGGTTATTGCTTCAAGTGCAAGACCAACTATTATGTCTCCTAACTGATGCTTAATGAGTCGTGCAAATCCTAAAATACGTGCTCCCAAACCTAAGGTCAACTATGACTAACTCTATACTATGCCCCGACAGAGAAATCGCTCAGTCTCAACACCTCACACTGTGTACAATTGTAAAAAGCTCTAGGGATTCCAAGTGATAAACCCTATTCCTATATGTAGATCTAACCCTATGGTCCAAGCGAAAGACCCCTAGTCACAATTAAGCCCCAGATACTAAGGATTACTTCAACGCTTCACTCTGTTGCTCATGCAACTATGCCCCAGCGGAGTTCCTCTCTTAGCACTTCACTCTATTATGACTGCAAAGAACACTATGAACATGGAGGTAGGATAAATCATACCGGATGGGAAAAGGGATGCTCCGCTACCACTTTACTCACCCTCTCAACCCTCTCTAATCTAGCATTGTCTAACCCAGATGGTGTGCCACTCATCCACAAGGGCTACCAAGATGGACTCTGAACCCCAGTGTCACTCTAACGGAGAAATCATTCAACAAGCATTCAAGATTGGAACTCAATTAAAGACATCAATTAAGGAAAGCATAAGAAAAAGTCAATTAAACAATAACATCCTAGGGTTTACAAGTCCAAGCACCCACTGGGGGGTTTAGCTCTCCATGGAACAAGATACAATCAATACTGAAATTGAAAGTAAAAACATGTAATCCATAGGAAAAACCCCCTCGGTATTCATGTCGATGGTCTTGTTGAGTAGTCTCGTCCTCTTCAAAAGTCCCCTTGTCAAGCCTAAGGCATACCTCGCCGGATTAGTGCCGATGAAAGCTGCTCCAATAACTATCTTCCAAGAGAAATGTGGTGTCGAAGCCATAGAACCACTCCAAAAGCCTTGCCAAAGCCTTCTAAACCCTAGCCGCCGGCCTCCCAAAAGATGGAGAAAAGATAGAAGAAAAGATGAAAGATGGATCCCCAAATCGGTACTCCGCCAAAATACTCTCGAGTCCACACTTTTCATCGAGGCAACATAAATGGGCACATGTCTATACCGTAGATCGCATTGCTTCTTCAATAAAATGCCATATTGGTGAAGATCTTCCTAACATTGCACAAGTCTGAATACGCAAATGTGACTGCTTTTATGCCCCTCCAAACCATGTAATTGCTTGAGCGCATGGAGGTTGGCACACATTCACATATCTTCGATCACAACTTGTGTCTTTACATTTATTCACTCTAAGAATTCATCAACAACGTACAATCGCAATCTACTTTGGCTTCTTTCTTTCATATCTGGCTTCACAACCCTTCATGCACGAAAGTTCACAAATACACATGTATTAGAGCTAAAATCTGATAAAAGTAATGCTCATCATAAGAAAAGAATACTTCGTATTACTAATATACAAGCACTTATCAGAATCAACAGGTTTCAAGTATACTGCTGCATCAGTAGGCTTGACTATCGAGACCCCTACTACAGTAAGCGGAGCTCTTGGCTCCTAGTCACCAGTGGAAACATCAACTTAGCTTCAAAATGCATTATATTGTATGGATGTCATTTGAATATGTTATACAAAACCAAGATTCACATTTGTATCTAAATACTTCTGAAAGTTTGATATCAAGAATAATATGAGAATGATAGCCAGCATAATTGCACTTTAGGCCCATGTGTAAAGCAAGTTATCTAATTTATGTCAAATGAAATAATGAACACCATGACACAGCTATAACATCATAAAATAGGTTTATTTAAAACAAAATTAGACATTAATGATGTAATAAAATAAAAGTGCTTTTCTCTTGGAGTTGTCACCCCCCACCCTTCTCTTCCCCTTTGCTAAAAGACATGAATCAAATTGAATGAATGAAATGAAATAACTAAATAACCTTTACAACCCAATTAACACAAAATTTAGTGCACACAAGCTCAAACAAATATGTAAGGACACCCACTTATATTTGAATCTTATAGTCTGTGACCATCCATCAAACATCCACTCTAGATAAGAACATAATTGAAACAATATATAAGTTACCAGTATTTCAACAAAAAATCAAATGGTGGTGTCAAATAATATTGAACAATATCAACTTACATTGCAAACCATCTAGTAAATTAATGCTAGTGCCAATGCGTTATTTAATAAACCACATCAAAGAGCATGAATGTAAGTCCAGAATTTCAAAAATAAATCAAATATGAAATCTTTATTATAGAATGCCCTATATTAAATGCTAATCCCACCTGTTTTAGAACCAATGTTTAAGTCCATTAAACCATGGATATATAAATTTAATATGGGCTCAATGAATGGCCAATACATATGTTATGCCCAGTCCTAATTTGGACAGTGTGCCTCTTTAGATTTTTGGCATGCATTAGAGGTAAAATAGTTATGTAGCACTAGTGGCATTCTTGCATGCTTGTACATGCCTTCTGTTCAAAATCCAACCAAAACCAAGGGCAATTGATCATTTGGACCCTTCATTATTCATTCTTTTATTAGGAGGGTAAAATGGTAATTTGCCATTTCTTTAAAAATAAATGAGAGAGAATCATTACCTGAGCTCCGTCTTCTTCTCTTTCTTCTTTCTTTATTCTTCTTCAGCCGAAATTTCTTCACCCTTTAACAATTTTCTGGCATCCGATTCCCCGACGGATCAACGCCCAAAAACGCATTCCCACCTACTATTGAGTACTGTAGGAGCCTTTATTCGAGTTTTCACCTTGTATTTTCTTTGTATTTATACCATATTTATTGTTTGAAAACCTAGATTTAAATATTAGATTTTACCTTATTTTATAGGAAATTTTGGGATTAAAATGGAGCCCTTGATGTTGCCATTTGTTATTCTTGATGCTTGTAAAGAAATTTTTATGTATGATGTTGTAAATTGATAGAAACTCCATTGTTAGGGTCAGGTTTTATTGTAACAGTTTCATAGTTACGGTAGCACCAAAATCCTTTTGTGCTTCTTTGGTCCAAAATGAAGCTCTTCATACTTGGACTTCATTAGAATTGGTTTAACTCTAGTTTGAGACCTTTTGGGTCCAAAATGGTGTCATTTTGCACTATAACCGTAGTGTTATATAGTCAACATGTAACCTCGCATACGCATATGAATTTTAGGTTTTCATTCTTGTATTCATTGATTTTTCAATTCCATACTTGTGTCTAGGTGGTGAAACATCTTCTAAGTGGGAAGAAATTGCTGAACAGTGACCGCGTCTTAATGTGAGATGACTTATTCAGTGAGTAGTTGATTTGTAGTTGTATAGTCTCAAAAAGAGTATTATAGTATTTATTTCTATGTTTTATGCCCTATCACTTATATCAAATCGAATCTCATTTTCTTTACCAAGGATGAATTTATTTGAATGGTATGAATATATATATATATATATATATGTATTTGAATACTTCAAATTTATAGTTGTATATTGCAAAATTCTGGAATACTTATACATATTTATTTTGAAATAAGTATGCTTGTGCATATGTATTTACATTTCAAGTGAATATGGTTTGATGTGTATTTCTTTATTTAGCCATTGTATAATGGATTCCTTAAGTAGAAAACTAGAAATGCTTATATTTATGTGTTCGACTTTGATGGTGACTATGGGCTACGGTCTGACCGTGGACTTCATTCCAACACTGTAATGGAGGTCCCACAGTCAGACCTGATCGGAGAAGGTTTGGTCAACCGTATGTTTACCCTTGGTCAGATATGCTTAGGGCCATTGACAGGATTCAGGAAGGGTGATACCTTCATTTATGTGAGAGACCCGGGGTCACCACAACGGGATCTCAATGGCTAACACCAAGGAAGGCGGTGTTCTAAATTTTAAATATCGTAAAACACCTTGGTAGTCTTGTATCTAGTCATGGCCATGATTAGCTCAAGAATTATTTGAGGCCAGCTTATGTTTTTGTATTGTGTTTAATGTGTTGAAGATTTTATTTGTGTGTAGTACTGATAACTCATGTTTTAAATGTTAAGTTGTTGAATTCTTGGAAAATCATTTAAATGTTAAAATTATTATGATGATTACTATTTAGAATACTTATTACTCTGTTATGTCTATGCTATCACCAGTCACTGGGTAACACTTGTTACTCACCACTCGTTCTCTTCCTTTCTCTCAGATTGCGACATTGGACTTGGTT
The DNA here is from genome assembly GCF_009730915.1 of Dioscorea cayenensis subsp. rotundata. Lineage (NCBI taxonomy): Eukaryota > Viridiplantae > Streptophyta > Magnoliopsida > Dioscoreales > Dioscoreaceae > Dioscorea > Dioscorea cayenensis. The sequence goes on from NW_024087762.1 coordinate 17,391, forward strand.
GTGCTAGGTAGTCCTTAGAGTGACTTGTATCCCTTCTAGTGTCTAGGTTAGTTTACCTGTTTGCAAATAAACTTTATGGATCCACAATACCTGATTTCTATATTTTTTTGTTGTGTTTGTACTCTTTGTACTTTGGGTGTATTTTAAACCTTGACTTGTATTTCTATTGATGTTTCCTGCATTTAGGGCCTCTAATGCAAGGGAAACCTATTATAATTTTACTATTGAGTTTGACTTCTCCTTTCAATAAAATTATGTTATCATGTTTATGTTGAGCTTTATGGTAAATCGGATGTGGAGTGATATGGAACCCTCTCCTTGTTGTCGTCATGATTACCACATGCCCGGCTAGGGTCGGGCATGAAAAATATATATATATATATATATATCAGTGTAAATTATATATTTATGCTAATCATAGCATATTTTCATGAGGACTAATATTCTAAAAGAAATCAAAGAAATTTTATCTCTAATATAGACGGTTTCAAAATAAAATAGCATGAAGGGATACAAGCCCCAAAAGTAAATCACAAAATTCCAACACAAGTACTTCAACTTAAAACTAAACATTTTCATCATTCACAACCTCTCGAACTCATCATTCTCATCAACAGCTCATGCCAAACATAGATCTATAAAACTTGCATCCATACTGTACAAGAAAAAAATTAAGCATATACATATACATTTCAAAATATAAGTTTACAACGTAAGCAAAATTTCTATACTCTATTCCAAATGATTCAATCTTAAACACTACCATTTTTAGACATCATTTTCCATTTAGGAATTTAATCAAATAGCTTGTTAGCATCGGACATATGCCCGAATTAGCATGGCTAAAATCTTTATTATCCTTAGCATCTAAAATAAGATCACAAACATAATATATATATATATATAATCATTCCTCTTTTAATCAAGATCAAAATATCATATCTAACACCATTCACATGCTATCCTTACTAACAAACAAGCATAGAAGAAACCAACCACAAGCATCTAAACTGAGCACTCTAAAGCTAGAAATAAACACATGTCAAATTGAATAAAAATGTCCAAACTTTTGTGGCATTCACCAACCAATACACCCATTTCTAGTTTATTGATCACTATAAGAAACTAAATTCATTTCAAACAACATAACCTGGAAAATAATGAAAATATACCAACCATAATAAAATAAAAATGAGTACTCAATCAAAAATTAGACACCAACAACAATTGTGCAATCAAAGGTAAATTACTAATATAGCCACATGTAGATATAAACATATTTTACTAGATCATAATTGTATATGTGCGTGCATACAATGAAGCTAGAGTACCTATGTATATACAAGTGCACATTCATAACAAGTTATTTAATTTAAACAAATAATATACCCACATATTTAACCCCGACATACTTGCATGCACTTTTCTTAATCATGCATTATTAAGTAGATATCTAAATAAAATTCAAGCTTCCAAATTACACTATTTACTCATAACCTCATTGATTTCAAATCACAATCAAATCAAAAGAAGGTGTTCGACTTTAGCATAAATCCTTAGCCTTCAAATTTTAAGACTTGAGGATGCATCCAACACATAGACAATACCAAGTAAATCTAAAATCAAGACAAATATATGCTTTATAAACCCACTCACCTATCCCTAAAATTTTCATCTCCTCCCTTTCTTCATCTCCTTCTCCTTATTTCTTCTTCCTCCAAAGCAAGCCCATCCCTCCCTCACCCTAACTCTGCCAAAAAACCCCTCTTCAAATGCTCATAGGAAATAAACAACATCTCTTGAATCTACAGTAATTTGCTAGAATAATCATCTATAGTAGCATAGTAATGGGCTGGATATACAAGTGATAGGATTTGAGTTATTACAATACATGGATAAAATCCATTGATATATGTTTTCTTATTTTTTTGACGGATCGACAAAGGTTATAGAAGACCCTTGGGGTGGGTATTGTTATGTTTAGCCTGTTGACAAATACGACATGAATTAACAAAGTCATAACACATAACCTTCCAATAGAAGTAGTGGCCCAAACAAGCATAATTTCTTAATGTGCCCACATGACTACCGAAAAAAAATGCATGATCACTACAAGACAGAGGACTTATATCGGCGAAAAATCTGCCACTATAGGTCATATTTTACCCTCAATACCCCTATAGCAACAAATAGCCAGTTAGCCATCAAATCCTTGGGCGCTATATCTTTCTTGCAATAGATGTACACTTTTGCCACAATTCCATATGTTGGGATTGGAGTTGAACAATGATCTATAGCGGTGGAAAATTATGCCGCTATAAATTTTACAGCGGCAGAACATTTGCGGCCACTATAAGCCCTATAGATTTGTTTCGTATCCTTATAGCGGCGGAAAATTTTACCGCTATAAATTCTATAGGGGTGGAACATTTACGTTGTTATAAGTCCAATAGATTTGTTTAGTATCCTATAGCAGCGAAAAAATATGTCGCTATAGGCCTTGTCGATTGAATAAATGCTTTGATAACTAATCAAATCTATTTCTAATATAAACAAACACACACACACACACATATATATATATATATATGAGACAACATTAATATATTAATTTATTAATCTCACACTATAAAATTGAAAAAAGATAAACTAAAAAACAACTTTTTTTTAATCAGTAAACATATTAAAAGCAAATGCACAAAAACATGCATTCAGATAATGTCTTATTATTTATTTGAAGCTCAGATACAAGCATACATCATTATTGTGCTCCATTAGCTCTGTGTGATGGAGATAACAGTAACAACCTGCTGCCTCCTTAACGTGTAAACAATGATCACAAAAATTGCTTCTTCCATTAAGGCATGAGTTGAACAACAATCTACATGATTAACAAAGGATGTCTTCAATTCGTATTAAACAAAAGCCACTAGTTTCTAACCAAAAATATAGTTAGAGAGTGATTGATATATGTACATGCACTTTTTATATCTTTCATTTATTTTGGCCTCATATAAGGACATTTATGAGCTTTAGAATGATAGCATGAAATTACCTTGCCAGCATTTACTTTGTTTCCCCATAATAGTTTGGCAAGCAGGTCTCCAAGTCTCAAGTTTTTGTGATTGAAAAAATAGTACTTAAATCAATAACATAACAAGTTGTACAGAGTTTACAACCTGGACAATTTAGAGATGAAACATGCCTTTTCAAATATCGATTCTCACTATCAGTTCTGTCACTGAGAAGCTCCTGTCCTTCCACAATCTTCATTAACATGAAAACTAATCAGTATCTAAGGAACATGCAACATGTTTGTCAACTTTACTACAATAATCATAGCATAAAGAATTATTAGAGTTAGAGCTTTAAGTTGAGAAAATAATGGAGAAAGCAAGCCAAATGTATATAGTTTCTAAAAAAATACCTCCACAATGCATGTCCCACATCTTCCTCCTCCTCCATAATTCATCACCTTCCCCTATAAAACCAATTCACAAAGACATAATATCTCTAATATTCACACAACTTTGAGTATTATATATATATATATATATATTAAAAAAAAAGCAATTTCAAGGAAAAAGGGAGGAACTTACAGTGGGCCATGAGATTAGCATTCAATCTGTCAAGATTCAGGTTTAGACCGTGCATAACTTTCGCTGGTAGTAACACAATAAAACAAGCTACAAAACAGAGGCAAAAACGAAAATCTTAATCACATAATAACAATTAACAGCAGTAAGGAACATAGACACCAAATAAGCATGGAAAACAAGAAATTGTACTTGGCTTCTTATGTGCCTCATTGGTGTTCCCAGCTCTACGAGGCAAGAAGACACTAGTGTCACCTGATGGTTTCTGGGATCTAGAACTATTGAGGAAAATGGCTCTCATCCCAGCTCCGGCCAGTGCTAAAGGATGTAGTTTTTGCACTACTGACATTGTGGCTGGAGAGGTGGCCACGCAGAGGATGGCGAGCCGAGCAAACGGGCATACTTTCTTCCCCTGTTTGGCTTCACCCAAGCAGTAGCTATTTGTTGCTTAATCAGTTGCTCTTGTTTTAGTCGCTCAAACTACAACAACAAAAACACACAAAAAGTTTAGAAATTTGTTAAATTCTTCATTTTAATAAATTATTGTAACTTAGAAAAAAAAAAATCCATGAATAGATTGAGTTAACAAAACTAAAAACATTTAGGTCAATAGATTGAGTTACGATTGCTAACAAGATAAAATGGAGCATTTGATATTCAAGAACAAAATGTTAAGCATCCACACAATACACAAGGACTTGTCACTATTAATCAATAAATAAATTTCTTCCTCTGAAATTTTTCATGCAATGAATTTGAAGATTGATGAAACAAGAAACCTTCAAGTAATCAAATTGAATTGTAGTCAATAACAAGGTAAAACATTGTGTTTCCTATTCAAGAGCATAAAAAGTCTAAGCATTCACATTACTCAGACTTTCAAAGACATTATCAATGTGATAGGACCTGTCACTGTCGGTCAATTACTAAATTTCCCTCACTCGCTCTATTTTTGATTTTGTATAAAGCTTATCATCAAATTTACTGTAATGAATTTCAAGCGTGATTGACAAAGCTGAAAATCTTCAGGTAAATATATATTCAATTAAAGTTTCTATATATATTCAATTAAGGTATAATACCCAAATTGGTCCCTCTACTTTTCTCTCTCTTCCCTTTTGGTCCCTCTACTCAGAAATGCTCCCAAGTAGTCCCTCTACTCTTGAAAATGGTTCTACTTAGTCCCTTCTACTCTAAAATAGGCCAATTATTGGTTGTATTTTTCAAGAGTAGAGGGACTAGATGGGAAGAGATTAAGGGTAGAGGGACTAAATTGGGTCATTTTAAAGAGTAAAGGGATTAGTGGGCGCATTTCTGAGTAGAGGGAACAAAAGGGAAGAGAGAGAAAAGTAGAGGGACCAATTTGGGTATTATACCTTCAATTAAAGCAGCTGAAAAGGAAAACACCCAAAATCCTTGTGGAAATTGTGTTTAATCTGTTAGGACTTGTGACTATAGGCCAATGGATAAATTTCACTCATGATTGATGATGTTGAAAACCTTTCAGAATTATTGTTCCCAATGTAAAAATAAAAGGTGTATGATTTTGATAAAATACATGTCTTAATGTCTTAATCCTTTCATTTAATAGTAGACTCCATTTCATGACCAATGGTGTCGCATAAACCAAGTGATAAGATGGGTCTAAGTAATGAAAATGATAGGCTATATCCAATAGTTGATGCATAAAATGGCAATTCAAGAGCAACAACATTGATATTGAGAATCACGTCCAAGTGAAAATAAGGATCAGGTTCTGTAACCTAACTAATTAAAAAATAACAAGGATCAAGTTTCTAAGATGGCATTTTTCTTGACAGTAGTTCCATAATAACATACAGATGGTGCATTAAAGCATAAAAGCACCAATATAGAGTACAAGTTATTTCTGTGTTCATAAACAAAACTATTTTGAATAGTTAATGAGTAACTGCTTCATTGAATTGCTCTTAAAATTACCATCTCCTGCTTAATGACAACAAACTTCTCTAGGGCTTAAGTTCAAGCAATTAACAACTCAAAACTCAACAATCTAATATTCAAGAAATCCAAAAGAAAGCATGAAAAAACACACTAAAGAAAACAAAAAGGCTTAAAACCCCAACATCAAAATGATTTCTCAACAATCCATGGTTTATTTATTAAAAAATTAAGAAAAAAACAGTGCATATCCAAATTAATGTGATAAATATTGAAATGAAGGCATGAAATTGATCAAAATAAACAATGAAAAACATGAAAAACTTCAAAAAATAAAAAAATAAAAAAAAATAAAAAAAAGAAGAAGAAGAAGAAACACATACACACCACTAATCTTTGTAATCCTCTTATCTCTCTCTCTCTCTCTCTCTCTCTTTCAAATTCTCCATAGATTAATGGTGCATTTGTTGTTAACAAAAACCAACTACATCAAACTAGAATTAAACTATAACCAAAACCCTAATGACAAAACAATCACTTTCAACCCTAAACTCCCATCTACTTCTCCCTCCTCCATCTCCCCAACCGTATGCTCCCCATCCATCCTTTTCTCCATCACAATTCAATGGATTCAAAAACACAACCCTAAATCACAATCCCAAAACCCTATTCCCCAACAAACATCTAATATTTCCAAAATTACAACCAAATAACACAAGATAAATACTTCAAACTCGATCTAGAAAAGCTTCATTAATCTTTGGAGAAACGATCAAGGTTTTACCAGAAGAAATGGATCCAAATTTAAGAATAGCAACTAAATTGCCTGCTTCAATTAAAGATTGATCTGAGACACCAAAATATAAGATTCAACCTGGATTCAAAGCTCAACCAGCAAAATCAAACTCTAAATCCAAGCCTTGAGGCACGAGATTGATTTGGGAATCAAAGGAGAAGAGAAGGGATTATTAGGGTTTGGTTTTGGCGAATGGGATTTGAGAGGTAGGAGAGAAAGAGAGGAATTCATGGGAAAAAGAAAGAAGAGAATAGAAATTTAGGGTGTTGTCATCATTACGTCTGCAACCTCGGTTTAAATGGAGAAAAGGACATTATCCCAACTGTTTCCGTTCCCTGTTTATATACATTTTAAGGGTAATTCATTTTATTTTTTAGAAATTTTTATAGTTTTATTTATATTTATCTTTTAAGAATTAACATATTAAAAAGTTAGGATTCGCTAGCCAACTACAATTATAACTTTATTTATTTATTTTTTATTTAAAAAAAGTTGATTTTGATATATGGTAGGTGGTAAATAGTAATCTCTCATGATTTTACAAGTCGGTGTACGAGTTTCTCTTGATTTAAAATCCATATAATTTTATCTTTGAAACTAACTAAAAATATTTCTTCATTACAATTAGGCAACAAACTCCAAATGGAACTACTTGTTCATATCTTTTTTGAATGAAAACTAAATTACAACAAATTTATGCCATTTTGGTTTTATTGTTAATATGTTATTAATTATTTAAAAATTGCGGAATAGGTTAGCTTATCGTGTCCCATCTGTCCTTTTTAATCAAACATGGATCTTTTGAAATAATTAATTTTAATAATTAATTTTTTTTAATGAAGTCGACAAAGCGACAAAGAGAAGGACAAACGGGTACAGAGTTGCACCAGTTACGGTGGCTTGACTGACCTCCAAAGGGTAAACCCCCACGCCCCTCAATCACAAGAACTCGAGAGGTATTCCTCACACAAAACTCCTATAGGGGACCCAAAATGTGAATTGTAATCTAAGAAGCTCGAACTCGAGACCTCTCAATCACAAGCATGGTAGTTATTGTTGTGCTAGCCTACTGTTTTTATAATTTAATTTTTTTTAGCGCCATGGTTTGGGTTAGTTTCACATTTCATGCACATCTAATATATATTTTTTTATTAACAAAAAAAGAATTGATCCAACATGGAGGAAATTTCAGAAAAGTTCCCCAAAAGAACACTTTCATCAACTAGCACTCGCCCTACTGCGGCCCACATTAGCACTCTTTTTGTCCTCTAACCGACACATTGTGATGCTCACACCAATGCAAAACATGATCATGCCACATGGCTACTCAATTAAGAAGTTTAGATTAAGCTAATTGGCTTCATTAAAAGTTGGTAGACATCTCTATTATGTTGTCATGATTTATTTATAAATAAATAGAATAAAATATTTAGTGATTTTTTAAAGCGTAATAGATGGACGACATCATAAAGTTTATGAAATAAAAAATTTATCCATAAAATTTGGGATAATCGATTATCTAACATAAATAAATAAATAATAAAATTTTAAAAAAATTTCAAAGTTTGTTAAAAGTTTCTGAAATAAAAAAATTATCCATACAATTCTGGATAATAAATTTTTCATGTTAATATTTTTTATTTAAATAAATGATAAAAAATAGCGGAGATCATTTTTAACCCTTAAATATAATTTTTTAAATTTAATATATATAGAGGCTAAATCATGGATTTGCCGCTATAAAAATTATGGTAAAATAATAATAATAAATAAACTTATCTCTACAGTAGCTAATTCAAAAATTTCCCGCTAAAAACACATCTATAGCTTCTAATATATACATTGACAAATTTATAAATTTGCCGTTAAATTTAGTCACTATAGGCCAACTTTCATGTAGTGGATATTCCTGTAGATTAAAGTTGAAGTTTAAGTTGAGGATTAGCTGGGATTACTATTCTTCCATTCCATCATAGTTGGTTTGTCTCCTTAAAATTTTAAAATCTGTAAGAATGTTTTCTTATAGAGCTTGAACGATTGAGGCATAAGTAGGATCCTAATCTTGCAATTGCTAAATTTGATGAATAAGCATGCACTATGATGTGAAGAGTCCCATAAAAAAAAATGAATGTGATAAGGTATCAACTACTAAGTTGTCTACTTCGAGTTTATATTCAATACTAAAATCATATCCTAACAACTTAGGAAGCAAACATTGCTACTTAAGCGTTTGTAAGGACCAAGTACAGAGACATTTTAAAGTTGTTATTCAGCTCTTATGAAAATCTTATTGCCAAGGAGATAGTGTTTGGACTTACTCAATGCCTCATTAATGGCAAAATAACTCACTAATATAGGTTGATTATTTCTGCATTCTAAGAGACTTTTTTTAATATATATATATATATATATGTACACACACACACAATAGGATGGTGATTTTGACTAAGGATAGCTCTAATGTCCAATCTGTTAGGATTATTCCCTCGAATGCCAATGAGGATACTTGTATTAGGGCATTTCATTTTGTATTATACATTCTTATTCTTATTAAATAGGCATTTATTTTGATGGTCCTATAAATCTTTTGATGGCATTATAATTAGTTTTCAATATCATAGTCCATGTGTATTAAGTTAAACCTTCTACTCTTTCTGGGATAAAGAGAAGAGCACTAGAAGGGTTTGGTACTTATACACTTAAATAGTTCACAAATCAGAGAATCTTTAATTGGGCATTAAAAGTTCATAAGGATTTGTATGACATATATTTGGACAAAAAATGCTAGTTGAACACTATGGAATAGTGGGAGCATATGTCATAAATACATCATTGGGAATTGGTGTATTCGAACATGACTCGCAACAATCCAATCACATGGGTTTTACTCTTTGACAGTCAATGATTGGGATTATTGGTTATGATCATATGAGTGGAACTTAGACCTGAGGTATCATGATCACAATGTACTTGTGACGTCTAGTCTGTTACTAGAGTTGTTAGGCTCAGTTCACCTTTTGGTAGGCCCGACCTCGAAGTGCGACTATGTCGAGCAGGTAGCAGTTGTGAGTGATCACCAAGAAGGAATTCGTTCTCTCGGAAGTAAACGAGTCAATATCCTATGCGACTATAAGTATATGAGATTAGAAGACCTTGGCCAAGGCAGTCAAACTAATCATGTATGACACGAAGGGTAGTTTGGTAATCTCACCCCACTATAGTTATTTGCATGTAATCGAGTTCAGTGAGTTTGACAATTACCATGGCTCTCACTCGGTTGGGATACAAGAACGAAAGGTTTATACACATATGGTATTCATAATCGGAAAGGTTCGTAATGATCTACTCATTCGTGTTTAATTGGGCTACGATGTGGGGCCACGGGGCTGGCTAGGTGTCACCCACGTCCTTTGGTATCCTCCCATTGCCAATCGGAACGAACCTAGGGAGTCACACTTAAAGGGATAAAGAATCAGTTTCGTTTTGAGTACAGGGGTAAAATTGTCAATTTATAATTTTACTTCATGGGATGAGTGAAATTATAAATTGGTCTAGGGTTTTTGTCTTAAGTTTAAATTATGATTTAAATTCGATGGAGTCGAATAGATAATCAAAATTATGAGGACTCAAAGATAAAAGTGGTTTTAGTTAGATTAGAACTCATATTTCTAATAGAACTTCTATGGTAATGTTTATCATATTATGAAGGTTCATATTTCGAATAGAACTTCATGATTGAATGATGTTTATCATGTTTTATGAAGTTTCTATAAATATGACTCCACTTCAACTATAGACTTAACTCAATTAATTCTCTAGTGAGAAAATCCCCTAGCTCTCTCTTCCTCTCTAACCCTAGCCGCTATTTGGAGAAGAAGAGGAGATTGTCTCTTAATTCCGGTGTGTGATCTAGAGGCGTGAAACTTTAGTTCAGTACTAGGAGATCTACGACAATCCGAGAGATAAATTTGGTGCATCAAAGGAAAGAAAATCATTAAAAGGTAATTTTATAGGTCTTTTAATTAAATTACGGTGCTCATTAAAACAATTGGAATATATATCGCAGATATATTTATTGCTTCCGCATGCCCTTTTAATGTTATTTGATTTTTGCAATATTACCTAACACAATCTTGAACCATTAGTCTCAAGTATGGATGGTTGAGAGAAGTCAGGTAGAATTAAGACCGGTGTTAAAGTCATTGTGTTTTTGAGATTAACCAAAGTGTCATGAGCCAATTCAATCCATTGAAACTTATCCTTTTGAAATAGATAAGTGAGTGGTTGTGCCACAGAAGCATAATTTTTAATAAATCTTTTGTAGTACCCACTTAACCTAATAAAATCTCTAAATTGTTTGACAATACTAGCCATTAAAGAATAGCATCTATTCCAGGCTTACCCTCCTTTAGCAAAAAACACATGTCCCATGTTTTCTACCTGAGTGAGGCCAAAACTGCACTTAGCATACTTTGCCAATAAATGTTTACTGTGAGAGTGAAAAAGCAGTATCTTTAAGTATTCCATGTGGTTGCTCCAATTAGGACTATATACTAATATATCATCGAAGAATATCAACACAAGTTTTCTCATCGCAAATTGAATATTTGATTCATTAAAGACTAAAATGTTGCAAGGGTATTAAACAGTCCAAATGGCATGAACAACCATTAAAAATGACCATGGTGTGTTTGAAACACCATTTTATACCTGTCTTCCGGATGTAATAAAATTTGATGATAACCAGATGTTAAATCTAGCTTTGAAAAGCAATTGGTTCGAAACAATTCGTCCAAAAGTTTATCAATGGCTGGAATAGGAAAAGTATCTTTGATTGTAATTGCATTCAATGCTCTATAATATATATAAAAAAGACATTAACCATTTTTTTTTAGAACTAATAAAAGAGTTGAAGAGAATGGGCTTGTGCTTGATTCATTTAAACCAGCAAACAATATCTATGATATCATATTTTTAGTTTTAGCTTTTTGACTATGAGGATATTTGTAAGGCTTCACCTTAACTATGGAAAAATAAGGTAACAAAGGAATTTTGTGATTATAAGACCTAAAGGGTGTGAGCCATCAAGAACAAAAAAAACCACTTGATATTTCTATAATAACTCTTCAAGGTCAGTTGGCATCTCAGATGGAAAAAATAATGATTAATCAATAGTGGTAAGGCACAAGTGATGTAATTGATGACAATGGCAAATTAAGGGTGGCGAGGGGAATTTTGTTCACCACATAAAGAAATAAAATTGTTATCATGATAGAATTGAAGAAGAAGTATATTGTAATCAACAATATGTAGTCCCTAAATAGCTAATCATGCTGCTTCTAAGCTTATTTCAGCACAAATAATAGGTAACAAATGTCATGCCCCAACCTCAAACCAGGCACGCGGAACCGCTATGATATCTTCAAGTTAACGATAAACTATTTGACCACCCCAAGATATCGCTAGACTAGTGGTATACCATGAATAGTGATAAGTGCTTGTGTGATAAGAATGCGAAGTATTCTTTCCTTATGATGAGCATTAATTTTATCAAGTTTTAGCGCTAATATGTGTGCATTTATATTACTTTCATGCATATAGGGTTGTGAAGCCGAATGTTAGGAAAGAAGCCAATGTAGATCGTGAATGCACCATTTGGAGGAAATCTTGAGAAGGATCAAACGCGAAGACATAAGTCGGGTTCAAGATGCGAGAATGTGTGCCAACCTCCTCGTATTCAAGTCAGTACAATGATTTGGAGGGGCACAAATGCAGTCACATTCAAATATTCCGGCTTGTGCATGTATAGCAAGATTTTCACCAATGTAGCCGTTTATCGCAGAAGCAAAACGATCTATGACGTAAACGTGTGCCCATTTACGTTACCTCGATGAGAACAGGGATTCGGGAGTATTTCGGGCCGATACTGTAGTAGGTACTGTAGCAAACACTGTAGAAATTAACTATAGTAGATTCTGTTCACAGCCGGCCGAGAAAAGCGATTTCCAGAGAATCCACACGGGCGTGTGGAAATTCCACACGCCCGTGCATTAATTCCATAGGCCGTGTGGTGAATCCACAGGGGCGTGTGAAATTCCGATTCCAGCTCTATTTAAGGCCGATTTCAGCCCCGATTTCAACATTCTTTTCTCCATCTTTTCCCCAACTTGAGAGAGGGCGGCGGCTAGGGTTTAGAGAGGTATTGGCTAGGGATTGGAAGAGGTTCTACAGCTCCGACATCGCGCTCCGTTTGGAAGAAGGTTAGTGGCAGAGCTTTCGTCGGCACCGATCCGACAAGGTGTATCCTAGGCCAGACAAAGGGACCCTTGGACGAGTAGAGGCTTCTCCACAAGACCATCGTCATGACTACCGAGGGGGTTTTCTATCGATTACTTGTTTTTACATTGGATTTCATTGATTGTAACTAGCTCCATGGAGAGCTAAACCCCCTAGTGGGTACTTGGATTTATGAACCCTAGGATGTATTTGTTTTATTAAACCTTGTTATATTGCTTTTATTAATTGATGTGTTCATTGAGTTCCAATCTTGTATGCTTGATTGTTTGAATACTCCCTTAGAGTGACACTAGGGTTGAGAATTCTTTTTGGCAACCCTTGTGAGTGAGTGACACACCACGAGAGTTAGACAAAGTTAGATTGGAGAGGGTTGAGAGGGTGAGTCAAGAGATAGAGAAGCATCCCCTTTTCCCTCTGGTGTGATTCATCCTACCTCCATTTCCTCATGTTCTTTGCAGTCATAGTAGAGTGAATGGGCTAAGGGATGACCTTCCACTGGGGCTTAGTTGTAGAGGTAACGGAGTGAAGTGTTGAAGTGATTTAGCACCTAGGGCTTATTTGTGACTAGGGACCTTTCACCTGGACCAAAGGGTTAGGTCTACATCTTGGAAGAGGATTTATCACTTGGAATCCCTAGAACTCATTGCGATTCTATACGAGTGCGAGATTGAGAGATTGCTCAATTTCTCCTCTGAGACATGTATAGAGTTAGGCATGGTTGACCTTAGATTTAAAATCATGTATTGATGGATCTCCATGACTCATTAATGCATTAGTTAGAAATCATCTTAGAGGGTTTTTGCACTTGAAACGATTGTACTAGGCGGAACAATATCCGGATACCCCATTTATATCGATTGCCTTACCTCCCCTTTACTTGTGCTTTCTCTCTTGTCTCTTTTACTTTTGTTTACATTACATCTTGTTACACAACTATTATTCACTTTTCGCTTAGTTAAGAAACAATTCAAGTATATTTATTCCCTACTCCCTGTGGATACGATACCCACTCATCTGGGATTTATTACTTCGACAAACCTGTGCACTTGCGGGACATATGCAAGGGGCGTTGCCAAATAGCTTTTCTTAAAAATAGTAGAAAGTAAAGATAAATAAATAAATAAATAAAAATTTACCCAAGGCTGAAATGAAACAAGACAAGAAAATAGTATCATTACAAGTCTATAAGGGTTTAATAAGAATTCACCATAAACATAGCCTCGACAGTAGCTAAGTCAAGCCCTGCCAAGGTTGATACCCTTTGCATTGTCCATTGAGACCACACATGTGTTGAATCATGGTGTTTGATGAGTGCATTTTATATACATATTTTATATATCTCTTACCCAGGTTTTGCTTGTATTTTAGTATTCATTTTATGTATTTTAGTACTACTTTGGTTATATTTGTGTTCTTGATGCAAATTAGTAGGTCTTGGGTGAATAGAAAAAGTCTTGCAGCAAATTCGACATCAAAAGAACTAAGTTACAAGCAGCCAGAGTAAGCACGACCATCCTTTTGAGCAGTGCAGATTACTGGACTTCAAGAAATATTCAATGGATGAAAAGCACGGTTTTGTTCCTAGAGCACGGTCATGTTTATAGAAGCATGGCCCAAGCACGGGTGTGCTTTTGGGCCATGCACTCTACTGTATGTCTGAAATTTAATTGATGTTGAACCCTAGGCCTGGCCGCAAAGAGCATGGCTCAAGCACGCAAGTGCTTGGGTCATAAACTCCTTTTTAAGTCCCAAAGTTAGCGTTTCAAGGGAAGTTGGGCTTGGGGATTTGGAGGTAACCTTCACCACCATCCATCAGGAGATTATAACAACAATTTAAAGGCACGATTCAGAGTGGAGCTTTGTCATCGGATTGCTCTTAGGAGCACAACTGAATCGATTGAGAAACAATAAGGAGTCTATGGATTTCTACTTGATTGTTTTTCTTTGTCATTTTCATATTACAAAAACCTATGAGGGGCTAATCATCTTCAGTGTCTTAGATTCATGAACCTATTTGTTAATTTTTAGTTTGATTTACTCTCTTGTAATGACTATGAAGTTCTATTGTTTTCTATGTTAAAACATGTGTCATATAACTGGATGTGCATGATTTGTGTAGATGCAATTGTAAAAATTGGAGTGTGTTGATTTACATAGTTGTAATCACCATAGGTGGTTTCAAAATAGGATGTGACTGATTCCCATAGTTAAAGTTATAGAACTTGGCTTATTTGATTGCCATAAGTATGACAAGGCTTGAGAGCATATGTAGAATCCATAGGATGTACCAGATAGTTATTGTAGGAGAGTCACTACTTATTTCAATAGGGGATTGATCTGGGGCGCTACTCCTCATCACTGCTACTTGCTAGATTCATCTCCTTATTTACCATACTTTCTTCCCTTTTCTTATTTTTTTTCTTAGATTTATAGATTAGAATCATTCACCAATCATTGAGCAGACTGGATATTGGAAGAACAATTAGTACCGAAAGATTTTTAGTCCCTGTGGAATCGATTACCTAATCCCTTATTGAGTACACATTACTATTTTTTATAACCCATGCACTTACGGATAAAGTGTTCTATTACTTTGTTTTCGCTTAATTAATAGCCTGAACATCTATAGTGTTTCTTAGGTTTACTTCTACAATTTGATTAGTAAAATACAAATGAGGATCGTTAAGTACAATTGGAAGAAGTGGGTGATTGTATGAGAATTTCCTTAAAAATTACTTGTGATAGAACGTTAAGAGGCGATAATTTGATCTAGTGTTGGACCGGGGGAATTCAAGAGCCTATTGGTCCTGATTTTTTGGCAGCCAGATCTAAAGCACAAGGAACTTAAATGGAATCTCTTCCACCCAGCCTCCTATGTCCGCCTTAAGTTCAAAAACTCCACTAATAGGGCTAATCAAATCCTAATCCAGAAACCTACCTATGTCTATTCTCTTAGCGCGTGCATAGATCTAGCAAGGCATGGGTGTTCTAATACGTGGGAATCTTTTCCTCACAACATCAACAAAATAGCATCAAATAATCATGCAATGAATCCAAGATAACTAGAAAAAGAATATTTTATTGCCAATAGAGTTTCACAAGTAGAAATCAAGGTACATTGATATGCAATTCGCCTCAAATTGGAGTCCGCTAATAGATATAGAATGTATCAATCAATAAATAATAATAATCCAAAGGAAAAGAATAGCAAAAGAATTCCTAAACTAACTCCCTCCAATAGGTCACCGATGGCTGAGGTTGAGAAAATCCTAAGATCATCAAGAGAATGCCAAATCTCTTCTCGCATTCTCCACTATTGATGCACGTTGAATCTCCCTTTAGAAACTCATCGGAATCCACTGAAATCTTGATAAAACTAGTCTTCAACCACATAGGTCTCCAGAATCTGGTTGCCTCCACTAGATTTGGCAAAAGAATCTCCCTCGAATTGTGAAATCTAGGGGTAGTTATAATATTGAGTCCGCCACGGCCTCACCACGTAACTTGTGGAGGCCGTCGTAAGCAAGTTTTGTTGTGTGGGCTGTAAGTCGTGTACTAGCACCATTTGTCTTGTCGTTGTGTGGATTGGCCACACCCGTTAAGATTTACAACGGCCATTAACGAGGGCGTTATAACTTCTGTATTGTTCTCTGTGATTCCACACTGACACGGCTTGATAACGATTATGAGACAAGTGGACAACGGCCATGGTAAGATGTCACCACTATGGTTGTGAGCAGTGACGATGCTCTGGTTCAACAAGTTGACCTGTTTTGCTTCGAAATGCCTCCATATTTGCTTCTTTGGCCCTAAGACAAAATTAAAGCTCATGGTGAACAAAAGAATGAAATTATGTACTAGTTTGGTGGTAAAACATGTGAAATTTCATGCTAAATGCAGTATAAATGATATATAAAATAAGTACTTTAAAGTACTTATCAACTATCCTTATTTAAAATGTAGCTCTCACATGTGTACATTCCTCCAAAACATGAGCTTTCTATCCAAGTCAAACATATATACAAGCATACACTTTCGTTAGCCCATAAGCAAATACCAATACTCAAAAATGTATAGGTATACACATGCTTCAAATTGTAGTTTCCCCATGCTCCTCTCATAGCCTCCCAAGGTTCCAAATTGAAAGAATAATAGAAACATTTAACATTCTAATTAAAGAAACTTATTAAGTAGAGATATAAAATATAAACCACTAAAGGCAATAATAATATGAACAACAATACTAGTAACACTGATATCAGTATGGTAACCACTTCCCACATACTTCAAGGATTCACTACTAACCTCTCCTAGTGTTACTGAGAACACTCTGTGGTGATAACTCCCCCACCCAAAAACACTCAAGTGGGTATTCATTGTCCTTGGTTCAGGTTAGCTATGCCTTCCCTCAAAGATCCCTACAAGGCTCCTTCACCTTTGCCTCTCCTTCCCTCTTACTCACCTTCTTCTCTTCCTTCTCATCAACAAGTCCCCTAACAAAACAATTGGGAAAGAATGAAAAGGTAGACGTTTCTTGATGCTTCAGTAAAAAAAGATACACAGTCGTCACTACAATACTACATTTATAGTATAACTAGAAAGTGCTATATTCAGTTACAATTATTGGCTTCATTATCTACAGTAAATAATCTCCATAAGAGTGGGGATATTACAAATTCCCTCTTATATAGCATCCACTCCTTTATCCTTCAACAAACACAAAGATGCATATAACATCCATAAATAATTCCATCCAATCTTTCTCCTTCCCCTCTATAAACTCAAGCATGTATAATCTTAACCATCCTTCTATATATATATACATATACTTCATATACCCCTAGAACATTCCTCTTTCAAGCATTAAGACTGGCATTTTATAAACGTCACCTAAAGGCCCAATATTAGAACGTATACCTCGCTAATGCATTCTACTAACAATACAACACTAAGCTCTTGCTCTTTTAAAAAATAGGGCTCCTACCATTAAGACCTCATACTCAAAGTTTTGCCTTCTAATTAAACTCATCAACTTAAGTCTATGTCAATTTACAATATGCATATACTCATTCTAATGCAAGCCTACACTATAGATCAGTTTCCACATATTTTCACTTACTCTTAACCAAATCACATAAACCTGGTATTTTTCAAGGTACAATTTAAGTTAAAAAGGGACATTTTCTATACTCTGAAATTTGCCCAAATCCTAATTACAAATTATGAAAATACTTCTCAAACTGTAAGGTTTACACAATAGTGACTTTAGGATAGGTCTATGAAAAGAAGTCATAACTCACATATTATAGATCTAATGTGCCTAAAATTTTTTAGGTTGAAGCTAAGGTGATAGGAAACATTTTCTATATTGAACACTTTATCTAATTCTATTTAGGGAATTCTGAATTTGCCTTGGAATCTGCTTGTATTCACAACAGTATCTCTAGGATAAGTCAAATAGAATGGATCATATCTCATCCAATGTATGCCCAAAAAAATATTCAATTTAGCAGGTAGACAGAATAAACAATTCACAACAACTTTTTAGTTAACTTTCTACAAATCCTGCCTCTATGACCACCAAATGTAAACCACAAATTCCAGCCAATTCATCATTATAACCTGAAATTCCACTCTCAAAAAATTCATTGTATAACCATGCTTAGTTTCAATTCAATCATTCCTTCTATCTTCCTATCTTTTATTTCCTTCGGCCATACCCTCTCCTTACTTATAACAGCCACTTTCAACCAAAGTTCCTTAACAATCAACTCTAAAATTTACAAATCAGCTCCAAACACAATGAATCATGAAAAAGTTTAACCATTCCCACACTTCTACAAACTACACACAATTTACACATACTAACATAAATTTGGGGTAAGAGTTGCAAGGAAGAACATAAAGAGTTGAAGAGCCATACAACATCCCAAGAATGAAAATCAAGATCTAATTCACTCACCTTCCATCCTTCCTATCGTCTCCTTCCTCTTCATCCCACCACTCCCAAAACTTTTAACCTTTTTTCTCCACATCACATGTAGTGCCCCAAAGCACCCTTTTTTATCTGGGAAAAAAAACTAAGGAAGTGAATCACATTCTCGAGTGAAAAGTAATTAAGTATAATAAAGATCTACAATAGCATAGTAATGGATTGGACCTTAAAATCTACAGTTAAGATTGAATTGATAAGGGAATTACAACAAATATATAGTAAATTTCAATAATTGGCCTTGTATCTTGACTTTCTATTGTTTATTAAGGATTCTTCTTGTTATGAGTTGCCATTAAGACTTTGAAAGAGTGCATAGGTGAAACATTAAGATGTAGAAATTTTGCAATCCTTGGTTGGATGATATTCTCATTATTACCACCATCTAATAGAATTAGAAGTGCTTGTCAACTGATTGTACTAGTGAAGAGCAAGGTGCCAAAATATTTGTGCACTATTCATAACATTCAGGGAGTGTTTATGAAAGTACTCTTCTATATAACGGGAAGGATATGGATCAATGAAAATTTTAGTAGCCGATTGATTTGATTGTTCCTCATCCTATTGTAATAACAAGAACTTCCTGTTGGCTCATTTATATGATGGAGTGTATTTCTTGTCACAATTGAAGCAAATCCCTTTAGCCTTATGAATTTGCATTTCACAAAAACTAATTCTTTTGAATGATGGGCAGTGGAAATAAGAGCTGATGATGTAGAAAAAAGTTGTCGGCTGGTCATGGATTTAATTGATGTCGTTAAGATGCTATTAATAGTAGCAGTAGATGGATTGTTAATAGCATGAATATCAAGACTATAAGGTAATTTTCTAGTGCTAGTTTTGCTAGAAGAAGCATATTTTTTGCTTAAATAGTTTGGCGAGAGTAAAAACTTTAGTTAATGAATCCGGTTGTGAAGAAATTGCATCCCTTTGAAAGTATGTTTTAACACTACTGATGAAATAATCCAATAATTAATGTTGTTGGAGAAACCCAATCTGCACAATTCGTTAAAGCAATAAAGGTAGAATGGTAATTGCAAACTATATCCTCCTATGAGTTTAAACAGAACATGACGAGGATATTTAAAAATTGATAACCCTGTAAGTAGCCTCAATATTTTTAGCTAGAGAACACCACAAAGAGAGACTCCTAGTTGTTTGCAACATTTGGAACCAAGGAATAATTTCGACAATCGAAATGAATAGCAGCTATCTTCAAATGATAAACATTTGAAATCTTGTCATAATAATAATAATAATAATAATAATAATAATAATAATAATAATAATAATAGTAGTAATAATAATAATAATAATAATAATAAAATTGTTCGTCTTTGAAAATCCATTGTAAAGCATCTATGGCATCAAATCGTAGAAAGTCCAATTTCACGCATCTCATTTGGAGTGGAATTGTTTGTTTCTTATCCAAATCATAGAGGAAGCCTATACTTTGTTAAGGAAGAAGATGAGTGTTATTCGCAAGGCTTTGAGATTGTTAAGATTCAATATATTTGGAGATGTTAGTCAACGATTGCTTGAGCAATTTAATGCACTCCTCACATTTATCCATGACTGCTTTTATTGTTCCAATTTTAGCAGCAAGATCTTTCAAACGAGTATTGTTAGCCATCTCCAAGAAACAAAAGAACAATACAAGCACCAAATATGTAATGAATCAATCACTATAGGACACTACGTCCTCTCACTATTTCTCAAATCTACAGATATATCTAGAGAATGAGTTATTTAGTTAATTGAAATAGAATTAACAAAAGAGGGGTTGTAAATAAAATAATTCCAAAATAACAATGGAAAAAAAAAGAATTTACATTTATAAGGTTCAGGAATCCATCCACGCTACTACAAAGGTATCAAGAAGATTTTAAGGAGAAAAACAAGCATTACAGAAACCTTTTTAAGCTTATATTCAACAAAGGATCCCCCCCTAATCTCCTATCTTCCCTTTCTCTTTCCGAAAGCTAGTTACTATATTCTTTTGCCTCTTCTCCTTTTTGCTCTTTTTTACCCACCACATTTTTAAAAAAAAAGTTATTAGATCTCTCATTTTACGTCACATATCTAACTCGCGGCATTTTTTTCAATATATTTTTTTTAGGTTTAGATTATAAACTAATATTCTAGTTCTCCAATTATTTGTGTGCTTGTTCTTCCCATGTTTTTGTATATATTACTCTGCACATATCATACTCAAATGTGCATTTCCTATCCTTGTACTATAATTGTTTTAAATAAAAATAATTATTTACAAAAATTGTAACTCGTTTTCTTGCCAAGTGAGAGGTTAAGGGATCAACTCCCTCTAACAATTAGGTGGTCTTTGTTTCAAGGGATTTGCGGTTACATGTAACTCCAAATCCCTTAAACTCGAATGTTTGTTTTGAGGTATTTCATTTTCCATATGTTTTTGAAAATCCCATCATTGAGGGATTTTGGTTTGCGGTCAAAATGACTGTAAAACCAAATCCCAGGAGTTCAAAACCAATGTATATGCATATGTATATATACATACATATATACATACATACATTATATATATATATAAATCTATACATATACACATACACATATGCATATATACACACATACATATACTTATACACATACATATACATATATATATATATATATTTATATAAACATACATATGTATTTTTTACATATATATATATATACATACATGTATGATGTACACTTCTAGATATACCTATACATAGTATGTTTACATATATACAAATACACATATACAGGTGTGTATGTATATATGCATATATACACAAATACACACATATATATACTTATACATATATATATACTCATATACATATATGTATATATATATGCATATATACACAGATACACACATATACATATATTTATACAATATATACTCATATACATAAATGCATATATGCATATACACAGACATATGCATACACTAATACACATGTTTTCCAACTCCAGATTTACAAATACTTCTAAACAAATATAAAATCTTATAATATAGTAATTCAGTTTATATCCAAAGCAAACACGAGATTTGATCATGATCGTATTTTTAAAAGCAAAGTATTTCGTTCGTGACATCAGATTTGAAACTCGTCCGATTAGTGCTTACATCACAGTTACCTCAAATCAACTCCGGATATTAGTTTTAGTTGGTTTGCATGTATATCTTAATAAACTAGTTTAATTGCATATACTGCCACACAAATTTATATGATTCTTGGGTCCATTTTATTGAAAAAATAAAATATAATATAATATAATATAATATAATATAATATAATAATAACGATAATAATAATAATAATAATAATAATAATAATAATAAATAAACACTTCGTATGCATATTTAAAAAGAAAAGAAAAAATAAATAAAAATGCATCCTTTCTTAATGGCATTGAATAGTAGGCGTAGTCAAAGCAAAAATTGGGTCGGAAAGTGGAGCTTTGAAAAGGGCTCATTATTAATCCTTAGGTATCACAATCATGGGGACCCTGAAGGACGATATGGTCGTTGCAACTGCCAACCCATTATCATAGCTAAAAAAGTATGGTGCCATTCCAAACGTTCAATGTTAATAGCTCACAATAAGAAACATCAAACCAAACCTAAATTTCATTCTCATGAAAGCAATGGAGATCCATCTCCCCTATGAGTTCTCTCTATCAATGGGAACCACTCCATCCACAGGTAGTGCTCTCACTCATTGCATTAACAGCTTCTCTCACTCATTGCATTACCAGCTTCTTCTTCTGCTTCTTCTTCTTCTTCTTCTTCTTCTTCTTCTTCATGCTTGCCCTATACAATAATACTAATATGTTAGACGTCAATACATAGATTTTAATTTAATTCATTAGCTAAACTCTTGATCCTAGCTACTTGTATTATTTTTCATATTCATACCAATATTTGTGTAGTTAGTTGATATGAAACCAGAGATCAATTATCACTTAAAAAGAAAATTAAGAAAAAGGAAAGAAACTGTGGGTTGTGTTTTGATTGTCAAAAAGAGTTGGGGGTTGAAAAGGAGAGCCACGGGAGAGTTATGAGAGGTTGTCTCACCTACAAAAGAAGATGTGAAATCGGTTGGGGTGTGTAGGGGCTGGGTTGGCCCTTCCAATGATGTGAAGAAAGTATGCATGCATGCCTTTTGGAAGTGTAATTTGACTGAATTGGGCCATGCTTGGACCAACTATGAGCTTCTATGGATAGTGATTGTAGGGGCTCATGGCCTCATCATTTCTCATTCCATACGTGCCATGCTGATGTCTCAGTATCAAGAGATAGCTGTCTGTGGGGATGAATGCATTGTAGTTGTTGACCCACAGATGAATGCATTGGAGTTGTTGATGCTCTTTCTCTCTCTATTATCTCCTCCTCCTCCTCCTCCTCTCTCTTCTTCTTCTTCTTCTTCTTCTTCTTCTTATTATTATTATTATTATTATTATTATTATTATTATTATTATTATTATTAGGGTTAGGTCACACTTAAATATCTAAACAAAAACTAAGCTAGCAGTATTTCATTAAGTGCACCTTTCTTTTTGTTATTTCTTTGAATTTTGAATATTTTGATGAAAATAAAATTTATCACACCATTTATAGTTATTTATGTCTCTTCTTAAAATGTTTTTTTTTTTCTAATGGAAGAATATATTAGTTTCTCCTGTGAAATTTTAGTTTTTAAAATACTGCTATTATCATAGTAAAATATGATGCGAGAATTACTGTGTTATATATAGAAGACATGAAAATAGTAATTTTGACTAATTACATTTGTAGATGTCTTTGTTAGAGAAGACCTAATTAATTCAGTTGAGACATAATTTATAAATTTGTAAATATATTTCCTAGCCACCATGCATGTTGCAATCAATGAAAAAAATTATTAAAATATAAATAAAATAAGTAGGGATCACAGTCACCCACTAGTCAACACGTATCTTCAATATATGCCTAGTCTATAATTTCTATGGCTCCAAGACATTGAAAATGAGGGGACCCTGATAATGCAAGACAACGACTTGAGCTCAAGCCCCATTGCATCCTAGATCCACCTAATTTGGTGAAAATGTCTTAATTACTAGAAAAGGTGCAATATTACACACTAAATTCAATCAAATACTAATGCAACCATTGTCCCATGATCCCAATTATGTTGGAAAGAATCTATGGAGGAAAAAGACGTAATAAAGGCCATTTTGAAGGGATACAATCAAAGCGGGGCTCAATTTACATGAATAGGTGCCATGTTTCATAATGCGGTCCTATATTTAAGTCAGATGAACAATTACGGCTTTGTTATCAATGACTCACACTATCATCACTATATGTCCTTGAAATATAGGTATAGTACGAAATACCCCTAGGGGTAACAAGAAATGTAAGTTCTACCAATTTGGTATATGAAATGGTCCATGTGAAACATTTTATAATTATTGTAAAGTTGTAAAGCTTGCCGATGCATCTACCCTACTTGGGATTCTAGATCATCATCGTGAACCTTTTGCATTGATTGTTGTGAGTACAACTAGTAAATGATTATTGTTGGGATTGGTTTTATTTTTCAAGTTGAGTATCTATTAGTTTGGAGAAGTTGCTAAAATAACAGTGGTTTACATTAAGTAGTCATTTTTTCTTGTTACTTATACTTGGAAGGAAAACATTAATTGTGTCAATTAAGTTCTTTGATTAATTTAAAGAAGTATAATAATGCAGTCTATTTTTTTAATATAATTATCTCCCACTTTATTTTTATTTTTATTATTCTATATCTTAAACTTTGTCATTCTATACTAGCATCAATAAGATCTTTAGTTATCAACACTCTCCATTCACAAGCAATATAAGCAAGGCTTTTTTTTTTTTAATAAAACTTTTGTGATTTTTTCATTCCCTCCTCTATTATCCTGAAATATGATAATGTACAATTTTTTGAGATTTTTTTTTTGAAATATGATTTTTTTTTATAAAGTTTGAAAGAAACTTGAAATTTACCTATAACTTTCTTTCCTTTATTTTCTGCATTTAGATAAATATGCAATTTAGAGATCTTGCAATGAAATATATGAGAAAAGAAAACAATAACTCTAAAGGAAAAGGGAGGAGAAAACCTTGAGCCAACCATGAAGTGCTTATGTTGAGCGTTCCATCCATCCATGTGGCATTTATGATGTATATATGGATAGTGAGTGTCATGTCTATATCAAATGGTCATAGTGAAACTGAGGGGTGAATGAATGGTAGGTTACAATATATATATATATATATATTATCTTGAAGCATTAACATTTACATCCTATATAGTTCATGAATTTCTTCAAGTGATCACAAGGATAAAAATATGCCTAGAATATATATATATATATATATATATATATATATATATATATATCTCTTTGTCATGCACTTCTATATTTACACATTTTTTATGGGAAATGATGTTTTACTTTAGTCTATTTTTTGCCCATCAAAGCCACAAATTTCAACAAAGAAATCACAATGCATAGTTTAGAGAGAAGGAACTAAATTCATCCTAATCTAAATGAATCATCATAACAACAACCTTATAATTCTTTTCAAAAGAGAAAAATCATATAAAAAATTGTATCATGAGTCACATCCCAACCTATCATTGATGAAACACTCTTATCTCAAAGAAATTCTAGCCAAAGAAGATGTTACAACTTGGGAATTTTGAGGATGGGAAAGATCTTGAATTGATATTTTTAATGATAAGGTTCCATAGCGAAGTAAAATTGGCCTTATCCTCTAAGTTGAGGAAGAATAGGATGTAAGATAATTGGATAAGGATAAACCTAAAACTTTTATAATAAAAAAAAAAATTCTTTTAACTTTTTATTTTTATTTTTATTTTTATTTATTTATTTATGTTTATTTTTATTTTTTTGATAATATAGACAAGCTATCAAACACAATATACATCCCTAAATTCTCAACCATACTTTAAAATAAAATTGAACCCTCAACTTTTCCTGTGGGAGTCTAGCTATATTTCAAGTAGTTTAAGTTGAGATTAAATTTTTATAAATTACTTAAATTTTTAAAATTCATTTCATTGACCTGACATTTGAATTAATTTTGAGTTCTAAATTTTCTTTCAATATTTTGTAAAACTTAGTATCCAACATAATTATTTTTTTACAAATGACTATAATTTTTATAATATCAAGCATTTTATTTAAATTATTAATTGCACATTATATAATAAATAATATGGTTGTAATGTATTTTTTTTTTTTAGCGGTTCTTGGGTGAATTTAACAAGTCCTAACCCTTACCTTAGCCCTTGACACTTTGAATCTAGGAGTGATGATCTCACGGACTCAATTCCATGGGACTTAAGATGGCACCGAGATGTGGATGAATCAGCTCCACACGATGTAAATCTATAGTAAAAACTATTTTTTATTTTAAAATATGAGTAAGGGGTAGTTACGTAGTTTACCCTTCAAACCCTTTTCCCTTTTCTTTTCCCCTTCTTCTTCGTTCATCTCATCATCCCCTGGAAGCCGTAGTCTCTGTTAAAGCTAAGCAGCGCAAGCATCACCGAATGGCCAGTTGAGTCCAGGCAAGCTCTAGCCAAAACCACGAGCCCACATCCTTATTTTCCACCTCTTCAACAGTGTCATCCTGCTCATTGTCATCCTCATCACCACCGTGCCTCATCTACAACTTCAAACCACCAAGTCTCTTCCTTTTAGACAATGAAGACCAGCAAAGCCCCAAACCAAAGAAAAGAGGCCGGAAACCCAAGTCCATTGTTGTTGCTACCACCGGAGCAACCTGTTAGTATAGTATATGTGAATAGTTTAGTCCCACATCGGTTAAAGAGAAGAACTAGCATATATTTATATAATACAAGATAATAAAGAAATTAAGTAATTGATTTTGAGAAAAGTGCAAGTAGGCCCTCCAATAGATATATATATATATATATTATTATAATTATATATTTATTTATTTAATCTATGAATGGGACATTGGGGCATCTTGGGTTGAATTAAAATTTATTATTATTATTATTATTATTATTATTATTATTATTATTATTATTATTTTTAACGAAGAGATGCCAGTCGTTTTCTCTAACAGACAAATCCAACCGTTGTTCACACCTCTTCACTTTCTTTAAATATAGAAAAGTTCTCATAGAAGATCATTACTTTTCTGCAATGGAATTTTGTTGTATTCTGAGGGAATTATTGCAAAACCTGGTGCAGACCTGAGGGCGATAAATTCCTAAAAGACAGTGTTCCTACAAGCCTCAAAATCCACTAAATTCTTCTTCAATCTCTGCTTTCTCTAACACAACTGGGGAGAGAAGGTGTAGTCATTGCAGCGTCCAAAAGACACCACAGTGGTGAGCCGAGCCATTAGGGGCTAAGGCTATCTACAATGCGTGAGCTAGAAGTCTGGTTGGCTCCTCCCGGAGTACCGAATGGCGTGCATCCCAACATTCATCAGCTATATTTATTCCAATAGTTACTGTAAAGTCCTGAAAATGCGCCAGAAGAAGGTAGCGATGGAGCAACGTCGCCACTTCCTCCTTTCCATTCCCTCCTCCCCTCTTCTTCCCATCTCTTCCTAATTATTGAATTCACATTCAGCTAGTTTGTTTTTCTTAGCTTTTTATTCTCCAAACCAGAGAGATGTTTGCTAAAAATTGTAGAACTATAAATTCTAGGAGAAATGAGTGTGTGTTTTAGCTTTTATGAAAATTGGATTTTTATTTTTATTTTTATGTTTTCATTTCGTTGTTCTTGTTGTGTTGTAATTTTGGTTGTATATGTATGAATTGTCAGATGTGTATGAATTGTCAGATGAGTTTTGAATCTCAGTCAGTTCAATTGGCATTTTCAGTTTAACAAAAGTTCTTTATAATGAAAATATATTAAAGCAAAATTATCAAGATTGAATGAATGAGTTACTTTTTTATTCTCAATGTTTGAAAGCGTCTCGGTCTCTTCTTAGTCTTGCATTCCTCGACAGTTTCTAATAGTTGGCGAGGTGAACAAAGAAGAAGGGGAAAAGAAAAAGGAGGGGAAAAGAAAAAAGGGAAGGGTAAATTACCTAATTTACCCTTAATCATATTTTAAAATAAAAAAATAGTTTTTTTATTATAGATCTGATTGATCTACATCATGTGGAGTTGATTCATCCACGTCTCGGTTCCATCTTAAATCCCACTGAATTGAGCCTGTGGGATCACCACTCTGAATCTAGTGCTTGTAATTTAAACAAACAGTAGGTGCAATATGGTTGAACCTATAGATTGGACAAGGCAAGTGAGAGAAAGCTTTGTCTTGGTCTTGCTCAAACAAAGTGGCATTATTTGGAACACAAGCTCAAGTGTAAAAATGTCACTATGACCACACAAAATAATGAGAATAATGGAAAGGGACCATGGAGTAGCATGTGATAAATAGGCCATCAGGCCATCTCCCACTGGGCTTTATTTTTGTAGAACATGACCTGATTTGCCACAGGAGACACTCCAACAAAGCGGCAAATAAAAAATTTGCTATTATTTGTGCATCACTGTAGCACGAGTCAAATCCTTAACTTCTTATCAACCGTCAGATGGATTTCATCAGCATCACCACTGTTTGCCATCTCATTTTGCAATTATTATGTTGTTCTACAATCTAGTTTTGCAATTTTGGTAGGACCAATACGATTTTGGAGGAAAATATAAAACATGACATAATGATTTCATGCATTATTATGCACAACATGATAGTTGAGGATGAATGAGATCTTAATGCACCAATCGTGGATGCAAGCGAAGTGCCGACCCCAGTAGTTGAATTAGTACAAGATGAAGATACTCGATTTGAACAATTTCTTGGTCGTTACAGGCAAATTAAAGGCAAAAACACT
Organism: Dioscorea cayenensis subsp. rotundata; assembly: GCF_009730915.1. Classification (NCBI taxonomy): domain Eukaryota; kingdom Viridiplantae; phylum Streptophyta; class Magnoliopsida; order Dioscoreales; family Dioscoreaceae; genus Dioscorea; species Dioscorea cayenensis. The sequence goes on from NW_024087762.1 coordinate 45,923, forward strand.
CACATTGCACTTCTCAATGCATTGATTAAACATTTATGGTTGCATTATGTAAACAATGAAGATAATTAAGCACTTGTGTTCTACTTTAGTTTCCAATAATGCGTTGTTTTACTATTTGGCTTGTTTGTATGTTATGTTTTTATAAATTAATTAATGTAATGTTTGTATTTTGTATAATTTTTTATCAATCGAATTTTTATTTTTTATTCAAATACTCAACTATTTTATTTATATTTAATAATTGTTTGTAATAAAAATTAAAAATTAAAAATATATATTAAATAATATATTATTTAAATTCAATTGTTAAAAATGAAAAAGAATGAAAGTTGATTAAATTTTTTGATGGTAGAAATATATAAATTGTGAAGGAGAAGAATATTCTTAGAATATTTTGTTTTAGAGTTAAAAATAAAATTGATGGTTGGAGAAACTTTCACTGTAGAAGCTTTATTTTTGTATACTAAATCTTCAAATATAGAGTTTTGGGTTGGAGATAGCCTCAAGTATTGGCTTTGTAAGCCTCTAAAAATTTTCTATGTATTGCCATTCTTTTAGTAGAGGCTCAAAGGCCCACTGCTAAAGTTGTATTTATTCTCTAATTTCTTGAGTCTCTTGTCCAATCAAAGATCAATTAATTGGACAATCTACATAAATTAACTTCGAGCAAATTCAACAAGAAGTTTGAGAGAATTAGAAATAAATATCTATATGATGTGAAGTACATGATTTGTGAGCCTAAATATATACTTATATTGGTAAGGGCTCCATCTATTAGTATTGGGTCCACTACACAAAAAAATTGTGTTTTTACAAAAACCGGGTTCAAATTTTAGTTCACATAAGACGAGGTACATGAGTATTAAAATATTAATTTTATGTCATACTCATGCTCTTAATAAAAAAATTGATAAGAGTTTAGTTCATGTAAGATGGGTTCAAATTTTAGTTCATGTTTTAACATTATATATATATACACACATACCAATATTGGGATTACGAAAACAAAAATCGAGAAGAGTTTAGAAGAATATTCTACTGTACTATTCTTATCTCTTCAAATGAATCTAATATGTTACTCCCACTTTTTCTTTTTATTTGTCACAAATCCATATTTCTTTTTATCTATCATTTTCTAACATCAAGAAACATGTATTATTTTTTTTTTTCTAAAATTACTCTTAATACTCTATTCAATTCTTTTTAGAATTAAATATGAGAAAAGAAATGTGAAGATATAAATTAAGAGTTGGAAAGATAACTACTTTTTATAAAATTTTGTGAAACAACTAAATTTCTTGATATGTGAGATTCGGTTAACCACGACAAATAAAAAGAAATATAGGGAGTAATATCAATTTATAGAATATTGATATAATATGTTGTGATAAACAGAATAAAATAAATATTATTTTACATAAGATATAAAACAAAAGAACAAGAAAATACTTTGTCCACTTCACTCATCTATTTAGACTTTTAAATAACTAAATTATTGTGTGCTCCTTGCATTTTTTTATTAGCAAATTTTGTTCACTTAAATTCAATAAAGATGTATATTAAGTAACTCCATCCAATGTAAATAATTTTTTATATAATTAACAAATTTAAACAAGAGTGGTTTTTTATTGTTTATGAAATCTGAATGATAAATATGAGGGTTAGTATTTTATTTATTTTTATAAATTAAACCGAGAATTCGGATATGTGTGGCTTATTCCTATTTCAGTATTTCTCAATATATATATATATATATGAATGATGGTGAAGGAGGAGGAATAAGTAATAATTTAGAACTAGCATTCCCCAAAGAAAGCAAGCATGTCAGTGAAAAGGGAGTCAAGAGTGGTCAATCATATGCACAAGGGTCTATGACCCCCCCCTGCATTGATTCCATGTACCAGAAAACAGGTGCTCAAAGGTTTATTTATGGCCAACGGTTTGAAAGTAGCCCCTCTGACCCAATGCCCTAAATATATCTTCTCCTTTGACCCATTTATCTCTCCACTTTTGATGCCTCGGGCCCCTACCTTCTTCTAGGTTTACAGTTTTTCACCTTTCTGTTTTTCTTTTTCTTTTTATTTGATTACACTGCATATATGGGTAAAATATAAGGTTAAAAAGTCACTGTTTGTGTTTTTTTTTAAATTAATAAAATATTTATTTTGATGGTTAAATAACATAAATTTATTTATTTTAGTCATTTTCTCTAAAGTAAATTTATGCATTTTCTCTAACCACCATTTTCTGATGTTTTGGTATCTGTCAAACTTTGTATAGATATTTTGTTTTTTCTCTCCTTCTGTTTCTTCTAAATAATTATATCGTTATATGTATTCTTTTTTTTTTGTGCTCTTTATATATATTTTAAACGATTTATTTTTTTAAAAAAATATAATCCATGAGTTGCTTTTTGAAATTGTTATTGTTTTATTAAAAATAGTTATCATATTAGATAAAATATATTTGTTTATTATGACATTTAAAGCAAATGAACATTCATAGACTAGTTATAAATAATATTTATGAAAAAAATAAACAAATTAGATATACTATTAGTCATACATTTGCATGTTATTAGGTAAATAAGCATCACATGGCAGAGTAAAGTCATAAACATGATCACCCAAGAAGAAGGTGTAGCTCTTGAATCATTGATACCCATCTCAATGATCAGATGTTTTAAAAGCACACCCCTGAAGGCCATAAATGTTATGTGAAGATAGAGATAACGAAGGCAATGGAAAGAGATAGATTTATGTTTCAATTGGTGAGTTGAAAGCCAGCCACCTCATCCACCAACCTACCATTGGTTTTACTCTTCACGTCCCCACTTCCCAACCATCTCTTTTCCCTTTCATTGATTTTAAGCAACAAATATATATATATATATATATATATTTAAAATAAAGTTTCATTACTTGATTTTCATATTTGTTAAGAATTATTAGATAAATGATAATATATTATTGGCAGGACATCCACTCCCAATGTGGACATGATGAAATGGAATCCATGGTCTTCTCCTCATGAAACCATGTACAAGTATGAGAAAGCAAAGAAAGGAATGTCAGAATCCAGCACATTTCCTTAACCCCAAGATTCAACAACTCATGTATGTTCAAGATGACCTTTTCTGTTCAAATCAACACACATAAAAGACTTTTTTTATACAAAGGTAGGAGGAGATAAGCAAACTTAATTATATTTAAAAAGGAAAAGAAAAGATTAATAATTAAACAAAAGATAGTTGAAAGTTGAAACCTTTTTGTATCCCATCTCTAATGTTAAGACTTAAACGAGATGAACAGGTGGTCACACTCACATAATTAAACAGCTTGTGTGCCCTTTTGACCAGCCCCACAACCCAAAATAGGAAAGAAAGAAAGCTAATAACACCAAGGCAAAAGTAAGCAAACGAGAGAGAGAGAGAGAGAGAGAGAGAGAGAGAGAGAGAAGCTAGTTATTGATAAATTGATCATTGATGATTGATGAGCGTTTTTCCATCACTCATAAGCTGCTTCTGTTTCTCAAATTGAGCAAGCCTGTTATCAGCCAGCCTTGATTTGTAAGCAGAGGCCTTGTACTCAAACCATGTGAACTCCTTGTACAGACTCTGCTCCCCTTCCTCCATCAATTGTTGCAGTGGTGCCAACCTCTGCTTTGGAGCTGGTCCTCCAAAGTATATCATTGACAGTCTCGATCTCATCCCGTTCGCTAAAACCCTATGTTTCACACTCCTGAATCTCCCATTTGTCAGAACCTGTGCCAGGTCCAAAAAAATAAAAAAATAAAAAATAATATTAATTAATAGTCCCACATCAGTTAATTTAATTTATTAACATATAATGAAAATATGAAAATTTAGATTGCATTTAATCACCTGCAAGGAATCCCCTACATTGATGAAGAAAGACTCTTGGTCAGGAGGGACTGAAACCCAGCTACCGTCTCTTAATGCAATCTGCAAACCAGCAGTGTTGTTTGATCTCAGGACTGATATAACCTGAGGGTCTGTGTGCTCTCCAAAACCAGTTAGACTACAATTGAAACCCTGCAGCAAGGGATAGGGTGGGTAGTGATTCACCCTGAACACTGAATCACTCTCCTCATTCATTACTAGTTTACTGAAAATATCTCTTTGCTTAACCCCCAACCCATCTGCAAGCAACTCCAGCACTTGCCTTGCCAACCTCCTCATTGCAGCTATGTATTCATTCAAAGCAGCACTGCATTAAATTTTAAAAAGTTAAGAGCTTGTTATATATATATATATATATATATATATATAAAGAGTTTCAAAAAGGAAAAATAGCATTTGTGTGATTTCTTAGTGTACCAAAATGAGGTTGCAGAAGGTTCAGAAAGGAAGGAAGAGATAAAAGACTTGTTCTTGGATTTGGAAGTGATGTCCAAGAGGAGGTATTCAAGCCAGCCAAAATCACCATTAGCACCAATCTTCTTGTTACCATAACCAAAGGGATTTGGTTGTCCAAGTCTTTCCTTTTCAATCTGTGGTAGTGAGAAGAACTTCACAGCCTCTGCTTCAAGCTTGTTGATGAGTTCCATGGGGATGCCATGGCTTGTCACTTTGAAGAACCCATACTCTGAACAGGCTTTGACCATGGAAGTGGAAGCTGAAACTGGATCAGAGAGGTCAATGATGGGGATGATGGACAAGAAGGTGCTCTGTTTTGGGGACTTTATCAGAGGGATTTGGTGTTGTTCTATTGTTGGCTTTGCTACTAAGACCACCATGGTTTTCTTCTTCTTTTCTTGTTTTTTCTTCTTTCTTCTAAGTTTTGAAGGAGATACAGAGGAGAAAGCAGGGAGGAGTGAATTGCATGTGAGGGGAAAAGGGGTTTTATGAGATATTTATAGCCATGAAGGGGAGTGAGAAGAGGGCACTTGAGAGAAGGGACCGGTACAACTAGTGGTTGGAGATAGAGCGTGTGAAAAAGGAGAGCATATTTGGAGAATGAAAATTAAGGATTTTTACTCACTTTAATCGCACTTTGTGCATTGAATGTGGTGTTATTACATGCATTAATCACATTCTTTTATTTCATATCATAAATTACAAATACGTCCTTGACATGACATGAAGTGTTTTTTTATTAATCATTAAGTAAAGACTCTGACGGATTGAATTTTATTGTTATTTTAGAGGTGAAGTATTGTGGGCTATGAGGTTTGAATTAAACTCAAGAGCTTACTATTAAATTTAGTTGGTACTTAATTGGAAAAAAAAGCCTCTTTGACATAATATGTATTTTATAAAACATTAATTTTATAGGTTCAAATTAAATTGTAATTAAGAATTTTAAAATTTTAATTAAATTCAAAAAATTTTATTATTTCATTTTTTAATGAATGTCACTTGAGATCTATTAAATTTCAAAATCTTAATATTTTAATTTTATAAATTAATAAGTTTTAAATAACATACTAATGTAAACATTATTGACCATGAGTCCTAAGGATGTCAACGGAGAGGGGATTCACTGGGAGATGGATTCCCATGCCTCAACCTCGACTTGCCAAACCCATCCCATACCACATCCCTAACCCTGCTTGAGAAAAAAAATTCCCTTTCCTTAGTTATTTTGGCATCTATTGCATACATAAAATATATTATCTTTTAATAATATATATTTTTATTTAATATATACATATAATATTAAAATTATATATTCGGGGAAGGGTTTGGGCAGGGAAGAGATTCCCTATCCCTGATTGGGATTTGCATCCCGCCCGTCTTGGCCCGGACCCCATTCCCCGAATTTTAGCCTCAGTTCCGACCCCATCGGGCAGAGAATCGGGTTCCCTGTCGGGTCCGGGGCAAATTGATAATCCTAGACATTGCCTAGTGCAGTGAATTGTTATTTATATAGTGAATAGGTAGACCAAGTGTCGAACCTCTAAGTTATACAGTATTGTGTAATACTACAGAAACTGTAAGAAAAATATTTGTTTAATGCTCATTAATTAGGTCCCTTGTGGGAGAATATCTTTTCCTTTCTCTCCAAGGTTTCATAATAAGGGAATTTATTAGCTCGGTTTAGTTCTTGAAAATCTTCCAGACATACACATGGTAGAGGCTATAATCGGCCCATGTAATGTGTGGCTGAGTTAATAAATCCCTAAGGGGTTGATAAGCCATTGTAATTAGTGCACAATTGTACCTACATGTCCCTTAACAACCCCTTGTGGACGCACTTCTTGTTGCCTTTATCAAAAATGAAAAATAATAAATAAATAAATCTTCATTACAACGTAAACCCCGATATATATTTTAAAAGTTTTAAAACTAAGATGCTAAAATATTCATAACCCAGTGACATTAGTTTTTTGCAAAAAGTGTTGTTGCTCGACATTTAAAAATATCATTAACTCAAATCCTACTAGACACAATGGTGGTAACGAGTCCTCGGTTGTGGGTTCGAACTTATAACTCGAATCTACCTCATCTGGGTGAGGGCATGAGTTGAACTTTCAATTCCTATCTTATGCTTACACTCCTCATAGTAATAATAATAAAAAAAAATTTAAACTAAGATGTCTAAAATATTTTGACCTTAACATCTTCAAAATATTTTTATAATTTATACTCTTTGTGAAGTCTTTTATTAATTATAATTAACACCCAAAATTGTGATCAAATTGAGCATCTTAAAATGTTATAATCAAATCATGAAGAAATATTATTGACTTGATTATTTGAGAGTATTTTGATTGAAAGCAAAAACAAAAAGAAATTTCTTCAATCAAACGAATCAATTATGAGGTTGCTTTTTGACCTTGTGAACCTTTTCTTGAATTGTTCAACTTTATAACTCTCAAAGCCAAAGTCATGGCTACAAATAGTTTGATCTTATACAACATGTCTTTTTTTTCAAAGTTGGACTTTAAAATTGATTGTGAATGAACTTATTAGGAGTTAGTCATTTCAAGAAACTATAAATTAATCATAATGTTGCCGAAAGATTATATTATTGGAAAGTTTAACGTGCTGAATGAGTTCAATTAATCTCAATTTCCTTCTAAATCCTTGGCGTTTGAGGTTGAAATGTAGTTTGCAAGAAATTATACTATAGACATTTCATGATGAAATATGGTTTGATCCACATTATATATCTTATCGCATGCTTATTTGTTAATTTTCTCAATAATGTGTTATTTTTGTTTTATTTTTTATTTTTCGATCATGCTCATTTTGTTATCCTATATTCTTAAACTTCGTGTTTTTTTTCATGTGATTCTTTTTATAAATAAATTTATGTAAATTATTAAAATATTTATGAGTATATATTTATTTATTAGGCACATCTTTCAATACAAGGATTAGATGCAAAATTATAATTGATATTTTTCATTTTTTATTTCTCAGTTTGATTAAACCTTCAACTACTACCTTGACTGTATTAAAGTGATTTTAATTTTAAAAGATTAATTTTTTTTTCTATTAAGAATATGTGGGCATAGTCTTATTGCCTAAAGCAGGAAAATATGATATCATTTTAAATAAAATTTTAAAAACAATATATCTCACTATATTTCCATGGGAATAAGAGAATTCGCTCAATTTATATTAACAAAAAAAGTAAAAAGGTTGAGATACATTTGATAAAAGATAAGATGCTAAGTAATATCATCATAATCATTCTTGAGGGGAAAACTAAGTAAATAAAAGACTTAAATCAAATGAAAGCAAGTTTAAACGGAATCAAATAATTCTATAATAAAATAAACTAAAAAATAGCAACGGTGGTGGAAGGAGATGCCAAATAGAACCCTCTCTTCTTTTGGAAAAGATGCAAATGTGGATTTTGATGTCATGCATTCAAGACATTCTACCTTCTAAGTTTTCACACTCCCATTTCTAAAGTGGTGGAGTTTTTGATAGATGGTCAATTTAAATGGATTCCTTTCACCTTCTAGATCAATTAAAAACTATGGCAATGCCAATGTGTTAAATGGAATGCTTCAATATTAGTCAATGTCATTTTATAACATTAAGGTCAGTGTCATGCCAGAGGGGAATTGCATGAAAATAATAGCCTTGGTTGCAAAGCCTTAGATGACTTGGAAGCCATTCTCCACTTTTTAAGATTTGAATTCAGAGCCATGTTCTATTGTGCATGACTATGACTTTGAGATGAGGGTTCAAAGGCTAGATTAAAAGAAGAAAGAAAAAAAAATAAAAATAAAAATAAAAGAAATCTATCTCCTCCCTCTGTGGAGTTCTCTATCATTCACATTTAAGCATGTGGGTGCATCAATGATTAATTAATATTAAAGCAACCCATTGACTCCATCAAATGAGAATAGTCTTGAAAAATGTGAGATTATATATATATATATATATATTGATGTAATGTACATGTCAAAGCCATGTGAAAGGATAGGGTTAATTTTTTAATATACTTTCATCTTACGTGGGTTAGGTTTTAAATATTGCCCTTTCAATAAATATAAACACTTTATATAAAAGATTTGTTGTTAATATACTAAGAGGTTGTTGGTAAAATAATTTTAATATAATAAATTCAAAATGATATTATAGTCATTATAGCACTAAAAGTTGAATATAAAATATATTGGGAATGAATAAGACTGTGAGTTCAAAGAGTTTTATACGTAATTCTTATCTAGAATTTTACACTCACTTCTTAATGTATCTTACAAAAAAGGGCAATTAGTTGAGCCTAATGAGTTCTCTCTCTTGTTGAGTAAATGTTACGTGTGTGTATATATATAATTTATGAATTGAAATTTCAAGAACAAGAAAATGCTATTGACATTCCTTCCTTGTAATTTTTTACTTGAGGACTCTTTTTAGCATAATTTCAAATTATCCTTAATTTAAACACTTCCTTGAGGTGAAGCCAAAATTCTTATTTCAATTCAGTAATTAGAATTTAATATGCAGAATATAAATTATTTCTATGTGAAACATACTGGCTGAAAATTTTGAAGGCTAATTCAACCCTATTCACTTAAATATTTAATTAAATTAATTAAATAATAATCCTGGGTTGCATGTACTTTGGTCATGCTTGCATGCAGCTTTTGGGAGACAAAAATGCTGGCTTCCGACGCTGCAGTTTTGCTCTTGCTTGCATGAGGTTTGGTTTGAGTAACCCAACTTGATAGTCCTACTTTATTTATAAAATTCCAAGTGCATATATTTTAATTGAGCGAAACATTATTATATATCTTGTAGGTTGCTTTCGTTTGTATACCCATCTGAAATATTTAAATTACACATATATGCTATATTAATATATATTCATAAAAGGATTAACACTGATTTTAGAGCTGTATTTTAATACAGCATTCATCTTTTATTTATATTATTTAAAAAAAATTAGCAAGATGGAATGACTCCAAATGAACCAAGTTGATCGCGAGCTGCTCTAGGCTTGATTTTGAAAAAAGCTCATTCATTAAGAGACAAACCAAGCTTGAGCCGAGCTTGAGTTTGACTTTTGAGATTGAATAATTAATCCAACTGAGCTTGAGCCATATACTATTTGGTTTGTTATGGCTCACGAGCTTAGAAACGAGCGTGTTAAACGAGCTTGCTCACGAGCCTTCTTAGTGAGCTTGCTCACCAGGTAACTAAACAAGCTTGCTTACGAGCTTACTAATGAGTATGTTAAACAAATCTGATAATGAGCCTACTCCTGAGCCCGCCAAACGAGCGTACTAAATGTGTGTTTTTTCTCAAGTAGGGATGAACTGATACATTCGTTGAAATTTTGAAGGCTAAACTCATTAAGGGCTCAACTATACTTGCTTATTAAGGTAAATGAGTGATTTTCGAGTGCGATTTCTAAACTTATAAGGTAAACAAGTGGAGCTTGAACACTACTAAACTTGGCTTGTTAAGCCTAATGAACAACTCATATATAGTATTATTAAAAGATCATGTATAAGAATTGACTCATTAAGGGCTCAACTATACTTGCTTCTTAAGGTAAATGAGTGATTTTCGAGTGTGATTTCAATTCTAAACTCATAAGGTAAACAAGTGGAGCTTGAACACTACTAAACTTGACTTGTTAAGCCTCATGAACAACTCATTTATACTATTATTAAAAGATCATGTATAAGAATTGTTAAGATGCTCATTTACATAATTATTAACAAGCTCTTTTATAAGAATCCTTACTAAAATTGTTTATAGTATCATTAATAATCTCATTTACACAAAGCATTTATAGAATCGTTTATAGTAATGTTAAATGGTTGTTTCTGAGATCATTAATAATAATCCATTATAAAAATATTACAAGAAAATATAGTATAAATTTAAGTAAAACATAAGATTAATTTATAATTTTTATTATAAAAAGGTTTAATATTATTTTAATAATGTATTATTTATGAAAAAAATGACTGAGCTTTATTAAGATAATGAGTAGAGCCTAAGCCTCAAAATTTCATGAAGCTCGGAGTAGGCTCGAGTTCGGCTTGGGCTCAATTGAAGAAAGCTTGAGCGTAGCTCAAGCTTGATTAACGAAGGCTCGAGCTCGGCTTGGGCTTGGTTAAGATTATGCTGAGCCAAGCTTGAGCATGGCCAAGCCTTGCTCGGCTTGGCTGGCCCCTTTGTAGATACAATGGCATGTCACTTAAAAAAAATAGTTTTTGTTACGTGGAATCTTATAGCCAAGCCAACAAGTCAATAAAGTTTTTAAATATTTTATATACAAAACAATGATTTTAATCGATATGATATTATATATAATTGTTTGTTTGTGTGACAAGAATTAAACTCCTATTCTCCCTAATTACCTTGTGCCTTGAATTCCAGACAGTATTGAGTTACTCTACCAGAGAGCCTCATATGTTATTTTTGAACTATCACGAGCTTTCTACTTATGATAATGCCATTATTTTCACTAAAAGTTATTGTATTGTGAAGCAGGGTTCCCTCCACCTTAAAATATTTTAAAGAAATAATTCTTCTCATTCTTTTGCATTTGGTTGCTCTATGATTCATAAGTGCTTCAAACACTCATTTGGAAAAATGTTGTATGGTTTTAAAGCCTCATGTGAACTAGGGTCTACTTTTCTTTTATGATTGTAGATTTTCTAATGCTGTAATGCCATTTGTCCCTTATTGAGTACTCATGAATTCATCGATAAGGGTTCTCTATTAATTGCGTCATCTCCACTTCTTCTTTCTAAGATTCTATTACTTTGTGTGCCAAGGGTGAATGCTAAACCTTTAGGATACAGAGAATCCCCTTACTATATTGCACACATAACAAAGTAAGCCTTAGAGAATGAAGAATAGTTAGTTGTCGCACTTAGAGAGAAGTCTTTCAAATATTTTATTTTATATCTCTTTCATGCAACACTTAAGTGTTCTTATATAAATTCAGATTTGGAAGTTCTAACTATCCCCTTAAACAAGAGAAGATGCATGATAATTATTTAACTTCTTTTATTACACAAAAAGATGTCTTCTAACTACATGAAACTTCTTTATTTCATAAAAAGATGCAACATAACTTCCCTAACTTTCCTATTTACATGAAGAGTTGTTTACTAATTACTACAACAACTATTTGACATGAAAAGATGTCATATTATAATTTTACAATATTAAAATTATTATAACAATCCCCCGCCAATTTTAATGTTGAAAAGGTTACTAAGTGCAACAAAACAAACAAAGAAAATAGATTACATAAATAACGGTGGTTTGCACCTTGAACCTTTACATAGCGGAAGTCATTACAACACAACAAACGAGATGGTAGACAGGTCTTTGAACCAAACATCCATATGAAGTGAGGAATAAAATTTCCATGCAATCATTTTCAATTCTTCCTTTCTCGATATAGGGTAGACATGTGAAGGCCATGAGTCTTGTATCTTCATGAGTGCTTCGTAGTCAAGTCCCTAATCCCTTGAAGCGGTACCACTTCACACTCATATAGGTAGAACCTATCAAGAGCACCCCCGCCATTTGGTGCTCACAACAAAATTTCGTCTATAGGCCTATTAAGAGCTTTTGCTCACCCTAATTGTCATAGCTAGTTCCAAGCACTATTACCCTCTTGGGATGAATTAATATTATCATAGTGCTTCCATCACTTCTTATAAGATACTTTGACTCGTTGAACTCAAGACTTAATGTTATACCAAGCGTTGAGTTAAGGTTCTCTCATTGGTGATGAGAATGAATGGACTTGAGTCCCATCCCTTTCGAAGTTCTTTTAATTAGTTCCCTTCGTAATCCTTTTGTCAAAGGATCTGCTAAATTTTGACCAGAACATACAAAATCTATTGTAATTATACCTCTAGATATTGAATCTCTAACATAACTATGCCTAATACCAATATGCCTTGATTTCCGTTATACACTTGACTATATGCTTTAGCCAAAGTAGCCTCACTATCACAGTGGATATAGATCGGTGCAATTGGTTTGGTAACTAATGGGATATCAAACATTAAATCTCTCAACCATTCTGCTTCTTTACTAGCGGATGCTAAAGCCACAAATTCTGCGGCCATGGTGGAGTCCGTAATATAAATTTGTTTCTTTAATACCCAAGAAACCACACCACCTCCAAGCATAAAAATCCATCCACTAGTCGAGGAATGGTCCTTATTATTAGCAATCCAACTAGCGTCCATATACCCTTCTAAAACAAAAGGGTATCTGCAATAGTTAATGCCATAATCAATGGTCTTCTTTAAGTACTTGAGAATTCTTCTCACTCCATGCCAATGCATGTGACTTGGATTACTATTGTATCGACTTAGTTTTCCCACTGCAAAAGCAATATCAGGTCTAGTGCATGTCATTGCATACATCAAGCATCCAATTATCCTAGCATATTCCAATTGTGAAATTGAATCACTAATATTATTTGTCAACTTCATGCTAGGATCTAAACGAGTAGAGGCAGGCACACAATCATAATGATTAAATTTTTTAAGCACTTTCTCAATGTAATGAGATTGAGAAAGTGTAATACCTTCTTGATCTCTTACAATCTTTATACCTAGGATGCCATTTGCCTCTCCCTATATCCGACATTTTAAAATTTTTTGATAAAAATACTTTGGTATCTTCAACTTGTTTCAAATCCTTACCAAAAATTAACATGCCATCCACATATAAGCAAATAATGACACCTTGGTCACCATTGAACTTGCTATAGACACATTTATCCGATTCATTAATTTTAGATCCATTAGCAATAACAACCTCATCAAATTTTTGATGCCATTATTTTGTGCTTGCTAAAGTCCATACAAAGACCTAATTAGTTTGCATACTTTCTTTTCTTGACCTGGTAGAACAAACCCTTATGGTTGTTCCATATATACCTCTTTGTCTAGTTCACCATTTAAGAAAGCTGTCTTGGCATCCATTTGATGAATTACAAGATTATGAATTGATGCAAGAGCAATGAGTATTCTTATAGTAGCTATTCTAGCAACCGGTCAGTAAGTATCAAAATAATCAATATCATGCTTTTGTGAAAGCCTTTAATTAGCTACTAATCTTGCCTTGAATTTATCTATTGTTCCATCCACCTTCATTTTCCTTTTGAAAATCCATTTACATCCAATAGTTTTAGATCTGAGTGGAAGATCAACTAATACCCAAGTATTATTACCCATGATAGAGTCCATTTCATCATTAATGGCCTCTTTCAAGAATAAAACATCATGAGACTTCATAGCCTGATCAAAAGTTTTTGGATCTGCTTCCAAGTTGAAGCAATAAGATATTTGACTATTAATTTCTTCTCTAGTTCCTTCTACTAAATACATAAAATAGTCATTACGAAAGCTTTTTGTTTTTCTTTGTCTCTTGCTTCTTCGAAGCTCAACAATTTCATTATCATTTTGCTTATTATCTAATATCATTTAGTCATTATTTTGATCCATTAAGGTATTATTTCCAACTTTCGGAATAGATTGGAACCTATTTTCATTAAAAATAGCATCTCTTGATTCGATGATTGTGTTCACTGAAATAAAGTCATTCGGTTCAATAACCATGAACCTATACGCTTTGCTATTGTGTGCATAACCCAAAAATATACACTCAAGTCCCTTTGTGCCTAACTTTTCCTTTTCGGTTCTGGAATTTTTACAATAACTCTACATCCCCAAACTCTAAGATAGTTAAGGTTTGGCTTTCTTTTATTCCAAAATTCATATGGGGTAATTTTGCTCCATTTGTTAGGAACACAATTAAGTATATGGTAAGCCGTAAGAATTGCTTCACCCCAATAGCCATAACTTAAACCGGCCTTTGCTATCATCAAATTAACCATTTCAATTAAAACCCAGTTTTTTCTTTCCGCTAAACCATTTTGTTGTGGTGTATATGGAGCGGTTATTTCATGAACAATACCTGTGGATTCAAAATACTTAGGATCATAGTATTCACCACCCCTATCAGACCTTAATCACTTGATAAAGGTCTTACAATGAAGCTCCACTTCTGAATTTTTCTAAAGCTTCATCCTTAGAACTCAATAAGAATACATAGCAATATCTACTATAATCATCAATGAAAGTAATATAATACTTTTTACCACCTTGTGTTGGTGAATTTTGTAGATCTCCTATATCACTATGAATAATTTCTAATATATTTGTGTTCCTTCCAATATTAGGAAAAGTATTTCTTGTGATCTTCGTTAACATACAAGTGTCACATTTTTTGTTACATTTTTCCACAAATGGAATTAAATTTAATTTTACCATTTCATGCATCCTTGTGAAGTGTACATGTCCAAGTCTATTATGCCATAGAAATTCATTTGATTCAAGCATATAAGAAGAAACTTGATCTTTATTGATATTCAACTTGAACATTCCATTACAAAGATAACCTTGCCAACAAATAGCCCCCCTTTTGAGACAATAAAGTTATCTCCCTCAAATACAAGTTTGAACCCAAACTTATTAAGTAACCCACAAGATACAAGATTTTTCTTTACTTTTGGTACATAGTACACATTGGTTAGAGTTACTTTCTTACCCGATGTGAACATAAGTTCCACACTACCTATACCAAGTACATTAGCAGTAGTTGCATTCCCCATGTACACAACCATGCATCGTAGTTCCGGAGTCCACCCACCAAACATATTCTTCATCAATCATATTGATCTCAGTGATAACCACAACTAGATTGCCTTTTCCACCACTTTGTGTTTTTCCTTTTGACTTCTTAAAAAATCGCAATCCCTTTTGAAATAGCCTGGTTTATTACAAAAGTAACATGCTTTTTCTTGCATTTTTTTATTCTTCTATTGCTTACCACCATGAAGGGGCCTTTTATAAGCATGCTTTGAAGAGTTTCCTTCTTCCACCATATGAACCTTGTTTGAAGGTTCCTTAGGATTCATTTGAATCCTAAAATCTTCTTCAATTTGAAGAGACTTAGCCAATTCATCAAGAGAAATGCCTTCCTTTTTATGTTTTAGACTCCTTTTAAAGCCCATCCAAGAAAGGGGAAGTTTATCAATGATTGACGAGACTATAATTTTCTCATTCATGTCTAACTCATGTAACTTAAAATGATTTAAAATTCTTTCAAACTCATTAAATTGCTCCATGACTGACCTTTCATCATTCATTTTGAAATTATTAAAGCGAGAGACAAGGAATTTCTTACTTGTAACATCCTCTGTCATGTATTTTGTCTCATGCTTTTCCCATAAATTCTTCGCCCTCTTTTCTCCATGATAAATGTCAAATAAAGAATCTGACATAGCGTTGAGGATATGACCATGGCAAATTTCATCATCCATTTCCCATTTTTGACGTCTCCTTTGGTCGGCAATTGTTTCATCATCATGCTCTTGAGGCTTTGGAGTGTTGAGGACATATGTGATTTGGAGAGAAACTAAGAGGAAGTGAACCCGCTTTTGCCAACGTAAGAAGTTCCCTCCATCAAACCTTTCAAGCTTCACAAAATCGGTGACTAAACTCTTCAATGTTGATGCCATTTTTTGAAATAGAAATTATCCTTTAGATTGTTGGATTTAAGTTTTGTGGCTATCAAAAATTTTGAAGGGTTTTATCAATACTAAACAATGAAAGTACACACTTTGGATTCTAGGCGTGAGACACTTTCCTAAAGGAGAATTAGCCCATTACTTTGTGTGCCAAGGGTGAATGCTAAACCTTTAGGATACAGAAAATCCCCTTACTATATTGCACACATAACAAAGTAAGCTTTAGAGATTGAAGAATAGTTTGTTGTTGCACTTAGAGAGAAGTCTTTCAATTATTTTATTTTCTATATCTTTCATACAACACTTAAGTGTTCTTATATAAATTCAGATTTGGAAGTTCTAACTACCCCTTAAACATGAAAAGATACATAATAACTAGTTAACTTCTTTTACACAAAAAGATGTCTTCTAACTACATGAAACTTCTTTATTTCACAAAAAGATGCAGCATAACTTTCCTAACTTCCTATTTACATGAAGAGTTGTTTACTAATTACTACAACAACTATTTG
>NW_024087763.1:0-77871 GCF_009730915.1 Dioscorea cayenensis subsp. rotundata
CCATTTCATTGCAGCTAATGGGAACCAAACCCCTGCCTGTTTAGGTCAAGAGATTAGTTAAAAAAACCAAAGTTGTCAGACCGGCTTGACCTATTCAATAGGAAAAACCAGGAATCGGCCATGTGTCCAATCCAGACATGTCCCCTTGACCTGGTGTTGAAGAAAACTAGCTAAAAATCTGATGTCGGCCGAAGTTAACCGGGAACCGTTGACCTCGCCGCATCAATTGGGTGAAAATGTAAGAGTTGATCTCCTCTCTCACTTGCACAATCTCTAAAAATTTCTTCAAAACACTCATGGATCTCCCTCATCTCTCCACATGATGTTGTGTAGTCTTTGGATAGTGGGAACGATGTGGATTTGATGGCGGTGCAGTGTAGTGTACATGGCGGTGGGCGAGGCCACAAAGACAACCACTCAAGCAGAATAAGAAAAAGTTAATAAGATGATGAAAAATCACATTTACTATGATAACATGCAAAACAGGGTTTTTACTATTGATCCTTATCTTTTTAGAATATTTGGTTTACCCTTCCTTTAATTCTACACGCCTTTTATATGTAAAAATATATAGACGGAATTTTAATACCTTATTTTTTAGGGAAAATTACTGTTCACCCCTCGTAATTTTCAAAACTTCCCAAAAACCCCCTCCTACTTTTACACACCACTGCGATGCTCTTCCGATAGTGTTTAACTTCCCTTTACCCCCACCGCTCACTTCAAATGGGTCCATGTTGTGAAATCCCATTTTTGGCCCTCGAAAAATAGTGGGAAAGCGAAAGCGCCAAATCACATCATGTTCAACCTCAGGGCTTTTCGCTTGGTTTCTGATAGACAATGCCAAGGAGTTACATTACATCTTGTTATTCTCCTCATTATCATACCCGAAATATATAACCTGCTTTCTAACGTAAAATGAAATTGATTTCCATCTGATCGGGTCAAGTGCACTTCATCTTCAAAACGAGTCGTAGTCGATTTTATTGTCGAGGCGCAGCATGCGCCATCGTCGCCTTCTCGCTTATGGTCAGTAAAGTTAGATTACGACGAGAAGAACAAGAATTACGATGAGTTCATTTCGCTGTAAAGTTCTTCCTCGCTTATGGTTATCTATTTAGTATATTTTTAAATAATGTTTAACTATTTGCTATTATCCGCTTAAATATTTTTACTAATATGTTTAATAATTGTCATATCCGCTTAATACTTCCCCATCTCCGCTTAACATTATCTTTACATGTATAACTATTCATAAACGTAAATTCTCAAAGTCTCGCACAGAAACGGTGATCTTTTTCGCTTGATCTCAATTGTTGGCATGTGGCACGGGCGTGGCAGAGATAGTATCCCGCATGAAGAATTAATGACGGCATTAATTCTACGCACGGTAACATAAATTTCCCAACACCCGCTCGCTCTCATCACCAATGTCGGCCATCGCTATGCTTAACTTTTTTTCTCTGACACGAAGAGTCACCGCCATGGACTTCACACCATAAACAACTGTGAAGAACCCTCCCCTATGGACAACCACCCTCGTCGCCCCTCATCATCCTCCTCCTCCTCCTCCTCCTCCTTCTTCCCACGGACAACCACTCTATCCGAAAGGATGTTTCGTGAGCCTTCTTCCTTATCTTGAGAATCAATCAGCCGTAATCACCGAACTCAGTTAAACTATTTTTTCTCGCCTGTCAAGTCCTCTCATAATCGCCTCAATGCGCAGGATTCTCCAAATGTGACGACGGGAAAGCAATTAAGAGAGCATTTCGACTTGGGTATGAAAAAGAAAGTTTTCACGTATTGCGTGATCATGAGGATCTCTCTAGAGGAGGGAGATCATGAAACATCCTTTAAGACGGGGCTCGACATTTACCACTTGAGACTTTCTCGTTAACGCTTAAGAAAAATGACGCCGCTACATCAACCGTTACGCTCGGTTTAACTATCGTGATCGCTGCTTAAGTCCTACCACGACACATTGATTAATAGTCGCTTTTCATGAATGTGTGTTGTTTAACCTTTTTAATGTCAGTACGCTTTTGGTGTTCAAGTCGATGCGCTGTTATGCAAACTGCCGTGGAGTATCTCGAACGTCATGCACACTTGTTTCGCTATAACGAGGGTCGAGTCGTGAGCGTCCAAAGTCCGAGCTGACGCTGTAAATGTCGTAAATGTTGTAAATCTTTGTAAATGTTGTAAATGTTGTAAATCTTTTATAAATAAAACGAAACAATCGATTTGATCGTGAACTTCCTGAAATTTAAACAGTAGACCTAGTAAAAACAATGTGGGAAACAAAAACGCCATTGTAAAACAATAGAAAAAGTTAAACAATACTCAAGTTACTCTTTAAACAATCGACAACGGTGTTTAAGAAAAATACGTAAATATGTTTAAACAAAGGACCTCAGAGGTACCCATCTAGCAAACGCGATGTCAGCTGAAAAGTATTCAATTTAAACAATAACATATTATTTACATGATATAGACTTTTAGTTAAACAGCTAACTCGTTATTTTAAACACTATATGTATCCGCTTTAAACATAAAAAGCTTGACGCTTACACAGAGACTCATGTTGAGTTGAGAACTTTTCATTCGAACGATGACAACATGTCTTCCTCAGCGATAATGACATATATTTCCCTTTTGCCCGGATGGAGGGAAAAATACCGCCCAATCACATCACGCCTAATCTAACCTCTATGCATACAACTCGCGACTTTTTGTTTGCGCCTCGACTCGCTGCTTGTTCTTTACATCTTCTACTTCTTCTTCGCTGCCTTCGCTTTTGTTCTTCATTTCATTAGGGTTTGTACGATTTGGTTTTCGAATCGATATATTATGGAGAGCTTTTTGTGGTATCGCTAGATTCAACGGGAGGAAGAGTGCTAATGTTCACTGCCCGACTTTTGGGAATTGGTGTTAGTGAGATATGTGAGCGATGGGGTCCTCAAGTTTCTCTTGTCGTGGTTAAGTTCATCACACCGTATGGATATAAAACCTGTTCGCCCTAATAGAAAACGACGTCGACTTCCATCTGATGCGTCACGCCCACTCCATCTTCAAATGTGCCGAGTTGATCTTGTCGCCGAGACGTAAAAATGTGCCATTGCCGATCCTAATGAAAACGAGGTTTACTCGTCAGAAGTTCCTTTTCTTTTAATTATTTCACTGGTTCTGGGGTCATTATTGCTTTAAATATGTCCGTCATCGTTAACATATCAGTACTAGTCCTTTACGCTATTAGTTAATTGTTTAAGTATTTAATTTAACGCTTAACTATTGTCATTATCGCTAAAACATTATATTCTCCGCTTAACATATTGATCTTTTCATTCGATCAAGTGTTGGCAGGAATTCGATTCTCGCGAGTGCTCCCATTCATCCCCTACGCGACCTCGACGCGCTGGATGTCTTACTCCTCGCCGATCATTCCCGCGTTGTCGCTGGATATTGGTCAACGCTTTGACGTGTCTAACATTTCGTGGATGTATCAAATCATGCAATCAAAAGGAATTTTTGACTTCAAATTCATAAAGAACGAAAAACATCGAGCGATCGTGGAATGCGCGCCGATGGTTGTCGCTGGCGCCTTCACGTATCAAAAGAGTATAACAAAAATACTTTCTAATCAAGACAATCAACCCGGCTACACACTTGCGTGGTGGTGGCATAGGTTCAAGGCCACATCCGAAAAGCTGCCCAAAAATGGGTTAGCGCACGAGTGATCTCGAAGCTCAAGGACCGCCCCTCGCATAAGGCCATCGACATTCGGGGAAGGACATGCTATGGAACATGGTGTCCATATACCATACAAGCAGCTTGGTTGGGAAAAAGAGTATGCCCGTGGTCCTCGACTAGCAGCGACATCTCCATGCTATGACCGCTTGCTTTGGTATGTGGATAAGGTGGTCGAGACAACCCTAGCAAATGCTGCGATCGCGGAGAGAGACTGCGATCGCTTTAAACGCGCATTCTTTTCTTTCTCGTGGCGGTATTGTGGGATTCAAGAGGGCTTTGCGTGTCATCGTTTCTCGACTGGTACCCACCTCCTGGAAAAATATCGGGTACACCACCGCGCCACAGGAAAGATGGTAACAATGGTTTTTCCACGCCGCCTTCTAAGATAGTCGACAACCCTAGACCGATGCCAATCGACTTGGTTCATATCTAAGTCATGACGCCTTATACGAGGGTGGAGATTATCATGAGATAATTACCTTCGTGGTCGGATGCAGTCCAAGGGCCTTGTGAGCGTAATTGCGTAGAGTCTTCCCTTCTTCGCCACATGCGCATCGCCTTCGACATTTCGAGGCCAATTTTATGAAAGCCAATGTCGACTCTGGGAAGGCATCGAGGAGGAGTGCTGGTCTATATGCTCCGCATTGCGCGGGCATCCACGGCCAAAGATTTCGGCTGATACCGCTGAATGAACCGCAGGCCATATCACCCGAAGCTCATCACCGGTTGATTAATAACCGGATATGGCACATCTGGTCGAATTATCCGCTCGAGGTGATCGTCTGGGGTGAGATGTATTCGAACGTCATGAGTCGCTCAATGCTTGGATCAAGGAAGCTCGTCATTTCATCAGTGCATTTAAAAATGGTCGACTCCATAAGGTCTCGCGAATGTTGATTTACACTTAACATTTAGTATTACCCTTTAAACATTCTCAATCTTTGTTTAATTACACTTTTTCCGACTTTTTAAATATTAATCATTTTCGTTTATTTAATTACAATAATGTTTAAACATGTTGACGAATTATTTAACCATCACTCGCCTTTTGTTTAACCTTATTTGCCGAGTTCAAGTTGATGCGCATGTTATGTAACCCGGCGTGAGCAAGCGACTCAAACGGGAGACCCTACTTATGCCCTGCATATACATCTCGGGTTAGAGATCATCGCTGAGGACACCGAAATCTTCGTGGTTGGTCAAAGTTGTGTCGATGATCGCTACGAGCGATCGACCAATGCAAAGAACTCCGCGGATCTCGCCATCGAACTTGTTCATGTCGAGGTGGCAAGTTTATGGTATCCCTCTGCAAACATGCTTTCAGCAGCAGAATAATGCGCATGCACACCAACGCACATCGATGTATGAGCGGGTACTTCACCGCCGATAATTACAAACCGGCATACAATGAAGCTATATTCCCCATACCCGACGATGACAGCCTTCGGACGGAAATCGTGAGCTTCGCTCATGATCACCGCGATTAGAAGGCAGCCCGGGCGGCCTAGACGAAAAGAGGATCGAGTCGCAGCGTTTGATGTCCGCTGAAGTTACATCTAGCGCTACCGCCAAGGATCCCGGCCACAATCGACGTATCTTGCAATGAAACTGCGTCACGACTAGGCATTGTTAATAAAACCGACGATGACAGGGAAACATTGTGTATTTATAACTAATTGAATGTATTTACACGGAGACATTGTTATTTTTAAACGGATACACTCGTAATTTGAAATATTTCAACTCGATGTTTAAACGATATATGGTATATTTAAACAATGAAACGGAAATGTACACAACTACAACGTAAATTAAACAATGAAATGAAACCGAATGAAATTTAACCTGCCTTTACAATTGAAAAACAAACAAAATTTACATTGAGATATACAAGTCATGTTCTTCGAAAAACAAAAACAATGAATTGAATTGTGTATTGATGGGCAACTTTCCATATTTAGTTAAACAATAAGTGCATTCATTTAAACAGAGAAAGTGTTATTTTAAACGGGTACACCGTAATTTGAAATATTTAAAACCGATGTTTAAACGATATATACTATATTTAAACAATGAAAGTGAAATGTACACAATCACAACGTAAATTAAACAATGAAATAAAACCGAATGGAATTTAACCCGCTTTACAATTCAAAACAAACAAAATTTACATTAAGATATACAAGTCATGTTCTTCGAACACGAAAAACAATGAATTGAATTTGTCCAGATTTACATTTGAAAAACAAAATCGACAAATGATATACAAGACATGTTATTCAAAAATGAATTTAACCCGCTGCAGACGACCCCCTTTGTCATGGACGCCTACCGCCTCCCTCCTTAAGTATGCGGGTAACATACCGTAATCCGAGGTAAGGAACGCTCCGTCTGCGGTAGTCGTAATCTCTCACCCCACAAGAATTGCTCGATAAACCGCGATGACGTAGACGGCGCAATCGACGCTCTTGTTTTTGGCGTGGGTTTCGTGTCGCAGCACGAGCGGGTACTTTGTTGCGCCGACTCGCTTAACTCCATATCGGCACAAAGGTCGAATAGATTCCTACCGCCGAGATATGCAAGTCGAGATTAGAATACCGATTTAAATACCAAATGATATTAATCGACATAATTAAAGAACTTACCATGTCCAACGCTGTCCTTATCGTACTCCTGACACTGAAGAATAATGCCTCGTATTCTTGTTTATCATTGTCCGTGACGACGACATGGAAGTGGCCATTCATGATTATCGGGAGGATGACAATTTGAACTTCATGCAGTTGCGACAAAGCATCCCCGATCATAGCCATAATTGTGTCAGTGCGCCGTCCCCGCTTTGACATAAACAGCGCAAGCGGTCTGGTGATGGAGGCGCGCTTCTTGTAAGGATATGGCTCTTTGCTCAACGACTTTTGTATTATGCATACGAAAGCGTCCATCACATCATCAGCTGACCATCTCCTTCCCCTCAAGCGTCAGTATAACCTCGTCACGGTGAGCCGACAAAATGTCATTCTTCCACACGACATGCTGCTGAGGTTAAACGATAATGTATATTAGAAGACCATATTGTAAATATTTAAATGATATTATCAATTGTTACATGATATTATATATAATTAAACGGTAAGGCTGAAAAACTTAAATGATAACATAATGGTATTAAACACTATTAGGTAATAGTTAAACACTATAAGAAACTCTTTAAACAATATCATAAAAACGCTACACTTACTCCGTCCATGAGCAGCTGAGGAAGATCCTCATCAACTCCTCGTCAGATTTGTTAAGACGACTCAGAGCCAACCCATTTCTTCTTCTTCGAATAAAAGCTTTCCGAGCCGTCTCCCGTCCAATTTTTTTGATTGGCCTCGATCATCTCTCTCGCTGCTCGGTCGGGGTCTTCATCAAAGATCTTCCTTCGATGCGGGATCGATGGCGACAGAGATCAACCCTGCATACATCCTTACATTGTTGTTCTTGTTGTGGGATTGTGTCCGCTTCGATGCGGGACGACGGCGACAAAGATCAACCGCAGACACTTCCTTACATGGTTCTTGTTGTGGTGGGATTGTGTCCCGCTGTCATGCAGTATCGCCGGCCACGGCCACGCAGAACGGATTCGACGATCTTTCCTCAACCGTGGCCATGACAACAAAGATCATTGGGAGACACACCCTTAACTTGTTCTCGACCTTCGTGGATTGTGTCCATCTTTGATGCCGCATCTCGGCAAATCGGCTCCACCGGTCGACGATTTCATCGAGAAGAGAGTCAACGACCTTTCTCAACCGCAGCAACGGCCACATCATCTACGATGTCCTCCACCGTCATGGCCATGTCATCAACGGCGATGCAGACTCAAGAATAAACGATCACCGCCGATGGTGTTGCTATTGTTTCATCGTCACCGCGCGTGGAGACAGAGGCAGATTGTTCTCCCTTTTTCGCAAGTCTCTTCGAATGTGGCCGCCTTTGAATGACCTTCCCGATGATGTCGCCGTCGTCAAATTCCCGACGCCTCGCTCGTCCCCGGGTGCTTCGTTCTTTTCGAGGGATGGCGCAATGGCTGTGAACGCCCTTCCAGACACTCCACACGAGCGACAAGCCGAGGAAACTCGGTCATCAATATCTCGCACGCCTCGCATAAGAGTTGCGGTGACATCTTCGCCCTAATGTTACCGGTGGGGCCGCCACGGCCGGAGGGGCCGCCATGGTCGGGGGACTGCGCTGTCGTGGTAGGGGGTTGTTGCAATCGCCGGGTAGGGGAGGGCTCTCCCGGCCGAGGAATGCGTGCGCGTGGTGGGCCGGAAGTAGGAGAACGGGCGCCCGACAAGGCACGATAGAGGCCGCCCTCTCATCCCCGCCTCGAGCAAGTGGTTCCCGAGCAATGGCATCCATCCGTCGGTTGGCGCCAACAAATATTTCTTCTTCAGCATTCGCCGGAACCAGCTCAGGAAACTAACATATGTAAACCAAACAATTTCAGCGAGATCATTCATTTTAAACTATAAAAACTATATATTTAAACGTTATAGAATATAATTAAACGGAGAACAAAATATTTAAACCAGTATGAATAAGAGTTAAACGGTAAATACTAAAGTTAAACGCTAAATAAAATGTTTAAACATTAAAGACTTATGTTAAACATTGTCCATGATTTATTACCTCTTTTCCATCGAGCGATGACAAGCTCGTTTCTACCGTCGCTTGCTTCCGGTAAGTACTTTCACCGTAGCACAGCATCCTTGGGATCTTGCCGAAACGGACTTTCTTCCCCTGCTCCGGCCACCAGAAACCGGACGTTAAGCGACCGAGCAACCCTTAATGTACCCTCGTGTTGGTCTTCTTCCCCGCAGCATCTATCTTGCACTCGGGCGGCCGCTCAGGAATATCCTCCATAAGCCACTTGTGCGTCGCCGCGCCCATGCGTATCGCCCCCATGGTCGGTAGATCATCGACGTAATCAACGATCCAGCTCGAACCGAGCATGATGTATTTGGGAAGAGGATCGTCCCCACGAGGTACACCATCGAGTTTGACAAAATTATCTTCTTCTCCCTCTCGTCGAACAAGTTGCACCAGAGTGCTCTTGATGGAGTCTCCGTGCTCTCGTGAGGTCTTTGATAGATACCGACCTTCGAACGCCGACCGGGTTTTCTTCTTCCGAAGACCACCGCGTCGCCATCGCAATGCAGACCAAGAACGAGGGCCACATCCTGAGGCCTGAAACTCAGCAGGTTTTCCCCGATCTTGAATTTATTGGTGCGACCATCGTATCTTTGCAAAAGAGAATCAAGAAGGGCCCTCTCTTGGTATATAGCTTCCACCAGATGAACGCCGCAAACGGTGTCCTTCGAATAATCTCCCAAAGGTCGAGGGGTCATGTTAACTTTCAATTCGACTAAGGTCTCCACAACCGTGTCAAATAGCAACGCCCATTAACTAGGTTGACCGCCATAATCACAAGCCCTCGCAAAGATTGACAAAAAGTTTAAGCGGAAATATAAGGTTTTAAACGGTAGAACTCTCGCTTATTAAACAGAGATATAAAATGTTAAACAGAGACCCATTTTGTTAAACGTAGACGAGAATACTTTAAACAGAGACAACAAATGTTAAACTCAGAACATCTCATTTCTTAAACGTCAACCCTCATTTGTAAAATCGCAACTATATCAAACGAAACGGAAATGTACATTATAAATATTACACAAATCATAACAATCGAAAAAAAATTTCGATACTGTATACAGACGAAAATGCAAAACAAAACAAAACCCTAGCCGAGAAATCTCCCGGCAGACTAACAAAACCCAAGCTGAGAAATCCCCCTGCAGACTTCAATATCTTCCAACAAAAACAGGAGCACAAAACAAAAACCGAAAAAAATCTTTCTTTGAATGTAGCAGCTTAACATAAAACCATACTCAATACCTTAGATCGCAAAATCGATGAAATGCCAACTAGTTGCTGGGGACTTCTCCTTCGAGATACCGTGGAAAGGGAAAAAGTCGATGAAATGGCAATTACAGAGGCTTCACGGTAGAGACAACTCGGAGACAGCTCGAAATGGAAAAAGTCAAGACGTGAGTTGAGAAAAAGCAATTAAACGGCTCCAATAAATTGCTCTCGTGGGTTACCCTACGGAAAAACCCCCACTTCCTCTCAAATCGCCGAGATGGTGCAGCCCACGACTCCCCCATGCAAGGGCATTTTCGTCCCAAAAAAATTTGAAACTCACTCCGCTCACATCCGTGCTAGGTGGTTTGGGGGTTTGAAAAACATAGACTTTTAAAAAGGAGGGGGTTTTTGGGGATTGCAAAACTAACGGGGTGTTTTTGGCAATTTTACAAACTTAAAGGGTTTTTTTGGCAATTTCCACTATTTTTTATCTAGTTATTTTTTTTAAAATGTGGTTATCTTGTGAGCATGTATTTTTTATTTAATGTGTTATTGTTTTGACTAGGGAATCAAATTTTTATCACATATTAGTTGTATTTAAATATTTAAATAATTATGAATATATTTTGATTGCATATTTTTAACTAATCTGTTTTAGGGAGGATGTGCTTGTTTTGAATATCAAAGGAATTTAAATATCAAATTTAGTTAATTATTTTATTATTATTATTATCATATAAATTATGTTTTATATGGTAGTCGGTTATTATTAATTGTTATAATATATTTTTTTTAATATTTCATTATTAATCCGGTTCGATCCTGATTTGACCCTTGACCCTAAGCTTGGCCGGGTCAACGCCCGGGTCGGGTTTGACAGCTTTTAGAAAAATAATAAAATTGGTTTTAGTAGGAATCCAGGGAAATTGAACGGATTTTCATCAACATCAATATCCCTTGCTAGCGCTTCCCAAGTTTGGAGCATCTTCAAGTAGTTAGGTGGCGAAATTTCTGCTAATTTAGTGAAGGAAAAAGAAAAGAAAAGAGTGAAAAAAAAGAGAGGCTAAAATATGGAGTTAGCTGGTAGTGCAGTAGAAATCATAGAATGGTGAACACCTGTTCATAGATGGGCATGGCATTCACCCCTCGAATATAGCATTGGTTATTTTGAAACGTGAATTCAAGGCAAGATTGACATGCCACTCTGAATTCATCAAGAAGATAATCATTAGATGAACCGAGAAACATCCTTCCAGAGAAACACAATTTCTTGTTTTGTAACATTGCCTTTACAAAAAGATGGCAGAATATGCATCAATCTCAAAGGCCATTCTAGGCAATACTCATCGATAATCTTGCAGTCTTGGCAACAAATAGACCCCCGAATTCAGCTAAGCAACAATTAATCCCATCAAGTGGGGAGCACTCCAATGGAACTAATCAAGAAAATATATCAATGCGCTTGGTCAACAATATTCATTGTCTTGTTTAAGAATAAGAATCAACTTTATTTTTGCCAACTCAATATGCTATTATTGAAGCATTCTAGCTAGAGAAATTGTCAATTTTCAAATCTTGGGGGCTACTTTACCCAACCCTTTCATCACTTCAAGATACAAAACGTAAAAGCATAGGAGACCAACATATAATTATTAAGATACGTACCTTTGGTCATTCTAGTTCCGCTACTGCTCTTGTGAAAACTTCTCTTGGTTGTTTCAAAGATGCTAAGTTCAAAAACTACTGCTGCATTTGATAATCAAACCACATAATCAAAACAACAAATGCAATACATTACTAGGACTATTTTCCATGATTCAGATGGCAATGAAAAAAACACTATCAAATCTTAATAGGATGGTGCTTGGAAAGCACAAATCTTGCAGTCTATTTGACGGGCATATACGAAATTAGTAAATAGACACACAGTAAAATCCATTTTCCCAAAAACAATGCCAAGCATTTCTACCATTTGATTTCGACAATCAAATTATATGTCAAAGGCAAAACTCATCAAAGTCAAGTATGACAACTCATATAAGGATTTTATCAGTACCAATGCTTCCAGCCAAAAAAAATTCAGTGCAACAAGTAGTTTCCCACAAACTACTACTGTGAAAACCTTCTTCCACCTCCTTCCACATGTCAGCTTTGCTCAATAATCTTCCTTGCCTCCTCCACCTTAGACTTGCTCACAAGCCCATCCACAAGCTTCTTCATCATCTTGAAGCATGGAATCCAATCCCTTTTCATACTCTCCTTACACGCCGCATCAAAATCCCCTTCCACACAAATATAGTGCATCAATGTCAAAATCCACTGCTTATCATTTCCTTGTAGAGCTTCTTGGATTCCTCCAAATGCTCCTCTTTTGCAAAACCATATACCATGTGTCCATAAGTCACCCAATTTGGCGTCATCCCATTTCGAATCATCTGCTTAAATAATTCCTTTGCCTTGGCCATCTCATTGTATATGCTCAGCGCTCCTGGATGGGCATCATTCTTCTTCATCAGCTACAGTAGCCTAGGAACATCATCAGAGCCAATGGGTAAAAGCGGTGAGATTGGGCTTGATGTTCTTACGGAGCATTTCAGCATCGAGTAGACAGAGCGATATTAGCCTGATTCACAAAATGACTTGATAATGGTGCTATAGGCTTCCAAATTGGGGGTGATATTGTACTGAACGGCGAATTCACGGATGATGCGAGTGGCTTCCGGGTGGTTGCTGCCGAGGATGCAAGAGAAGAAGAGGGCGTTGATGTGGCAGAAAGTAGGGGATGGAATTGAGGTGAACACATGGATTGGGCAAGAGAGCGAGGCGATTTGGGGAGACCATCGTTGAGGGAGAGAAGGGATTCGGGTTTCTTCTAGAGGTGGACAGTGGCACTAAACCAATTATTATATTATTATTAGGCATTCTCCCCGCCTTTACATCGGAGTTTTTAAATTTACAAAAAATTTTGAGGCAATATCATATATAAAATAATATAATTAAACAACTTCTACAAAAAAAACAATTTTATACCTTGAAATTCAAATGTCTTATGGATATTTATTGCATAAATAATTAGGTGTAATTAATGTTTTTCAATTATTAATATTATAAGTAATATAAATAAAACTTAAATGTTATAAAATAATTAAAATTTTTCTTGAAACGCTCTCGGAGTAGATTATACATCTACTTTAATAGTATATATATTATTATTATTATTATTATTATTATTATTATTATTATATTTTTGGCAAAAGGAGCATAGCTTAAGAAGAAAGGAAAAAAACTAGACAAGAATGTGGCCTCAGAAGCAGGAATCAACTAGCCAGAATGGAAGCTATGTATTCCTTTGGTGAAGAGAGAAAGCGTAGGGTTCAAACAGGCATGCAAGGTGTCTTCACGGTCTATAAACTCTAGCTTGGGGTCTTGAAGGCTTGTTTAGCAGGTTTTAAAGGAGAAGAGCTTGATGAAGCAACGATGGCCGGAGTGATCGCACAGCTCACCAGTCACAGGTGTTTGAGAAAATGCCTGAGAGAACACACCCCCAAACAAGAAAGAACTACACACTATAGATTGGGAAGACTAGTCAAACGATGAAGCCAACCAATGAGTGCAGAGCACCATCTATTACTTTATAGTTAAAAAGTTAAAAGAACACAAAAAAGTTTCAGTACACTCCCATACATCCGGATCATTGGTTAGAGTTAAGCTGACCCGTGCCATTAGCTGCACCTAAGCCACTAAACACTTCTCATTGGTCACATACAAACCAAGAGATATGGAGCAATAAATGCTCTCTTTTACACTTGAAACTTCATAGATAATTTAACATTACCACAGTACACAACAACTATGCTTGAATGTGAACAGGACCCATAAACCCCACCATGCTTCACCAGCTCGACCACACCAACCGACGGCGAGCCCATGCCGACCATGCTGACAATTACCCTTCAACATTCCCGCTTGATTGAAGTATGCACAGCCCCAATTGTCTTCGCATGAACACATGCTTCTCAATTGACAATGGTTTTGTGAAAATGTCAGCAAGTTGATCCTCCGTGGAATAATGATGTAATGTAATAACTCCCTCATTGACCAAGCTTTGAATGAAATGAAACCGAACGTCGATATGCTTAGTTCGACCATGATGAGTAGGATTTTTCGCCACAGCTATTGCAGACTGATTGTCCACCCATAGCATTGTTGGCTCTATGATTTTATAATTGCAATCCTGTAGAATTCTTCTCAGCCACACAACTTGGCAAACTGTGGTAGCAGTGGCAACATATTCAGCCTCGGTGGTCAATAGTGCCACGATCTCATGCTTCCTGGAACCCCATGAAATTGCACTTCTTCCCATTTGAACAAATAGCCCGTAAGTGCTCTTGCGATCCATCATGGACCCACCCCAATCACTGTCAGAGAAGGCATTCGGTTTTCCATCATCTTCACGAGCATAGCATACCACAGGTCAAGCCCTCTAGTGCTTGCGAGATACCTCATCACTCGCTTGGCAGCACAAACATGGTTTTTTCGGGGCTGATTCATGAATCGAGATAGGAAATTCACTGAGAAACATATATCAGGCCGCGTGTGCTTGACATAGAGTAGTCTTCCAACAATGCTCTTGAAGACCCAAGGATCATCACATTCATCGCTTGAATCTTCTTGTAGCTTCTCATTTATGGCCATTGGTGTTGACACATGTTTGCACTACTGCAAGTTCAGAGTGCTCAACAAATCTTCAATGTATTTTCTCTGTAAAATAAAGATCCCCTTTGAATTTTGTTTCACCTCAATACCAAGAAAGAAATTCATCACTCCCAGATCAGTCATCCTGAAAGCCACCATCATTTCCTTCTTGAACTCTTCAAGCAATGTAGCTGAGGAACTAGTATAGACAATGTCTATCAACATACATGCTAATCAATAACACCTCACCATTCATACTCTCCTTTCTATACAATGTATGTTCATTTTCACTTCTGCTTAGGCCCTTGGGGCTTGTTTCAACCCGTACAAGGCCTTGTTTAGTCTGCATACTAGTTGCTCTTGCCCTTTGACAGCATAGCCTTCTAGTTGTGCAACAAAAACCTCCTCTTGGATCTCACCACTTAAAAAGGCAGACTTAACATCAAATGATATACCACCCATCCAGAATGTGCTGCTCGAGCCAAAAGCAATCTCATTGTTTTCTAAGCAGGCAACAGGAGAAAATACCTCACCATAGTCGATGCCATGCTATTAAGAATACCCCTTGGGCACAATTCTAGCTTTATGCTTCATGCAAGGTAAAAGTGCAAGCATTATATACATCTATCAGTAATTTTGTTCTTCTTGGAGGAGACCCATTAGTAGGTGCAACTTGAGGATCAGTTGAAGCTCTGATTGAAATGGGACTGGATAGTCCTATACTGCCACCTCCTTCTCCCGAAGTACTACCATGTATGATAATTATATGGTCTTCCGTGACAGCTTCAACTTCCACTTCAGTTGCATTAATGTGAGACACCTCCCAATTCCAGCAAGAATTTTCATGGAAAACAACATCCCTGCTTTCTATAATCCTGCAAGTAATTAGATTATACATTCTGTAAGATTTAGATTGAGAAGAATAACCAACAAGGATGCACTTTTCAGATTTCTCATCAAGTTTCTACAGCTTGTGAGAAGTGATGAGTACAAAACCAATGCACCCAAATACTCTTACATGATGCATAGCTAGTTTAATACCATGCCAAGCCTCATAGGGAGTTTTGTCATATAGGGCATGTGTAGGAGACCTATTAATCAAGTAGACTGAGGTTGAGACAGCTTCATCCCAAAAACTGCGAGGAAGATTGCCACATTTGAGCATGCTTTGAACCATTTCCACCACGGTCCTATTTTTCCTCTCCACGACTCCATTTTGCTGGAGTAAGTATGGAGCAGTGAACTCCCGCTTAATTTCTAGAGCACTGCAATACTTCTGAAACTTCAGGAAGGAGAATTCACCCCCATGGTCGCTCCTAACAGCTCTTAGCTTCTCACCAGTCTCCCTCTCCACCAATGCATGATAATTCAGGAAATACTGAAAAGCCTTACCCTTGCTTTTGAGTAGATACACCCAGCAGCACCTGCTGAAGTCATCAACAAGGAGAAAGAATTGTTTATTACCTCCCAATGAATACTCACTCATGGGTCCACAGAGATCCATGTGTACTGGTCTGAGAACTGAATAGGCTTTTCGGGACACTCCCCCACTAGGAACGCTGCTCCTTGACTGCTTTGATACAGCACAATCTTCACATTGTGACTTGGGATTCAATTTTGGTAGGCCATACACCAATCTCTTTTGTGCCATGAGCTTTAAACTTCTATAATTCATATGCCCAAGACGAAGATGCCAAAGTTCACCATCAGTTTGTCTTGTCACAGCAACATTCAATCTTCCTATGCTCGAAACATCAACAGGGAATATGTTGTTCCTTGATTTCTGAATTGAGATCACTTGATGCTTGTTCTGATTATCAGTAATGGTGCAACAATCATTTATAAACATAACAGAGTATCCTTTGGCGATCAATTGACCTACGTATAACAGGTTGTGGGCTAAACCTGGTACAAACTGCACCCCTTGCAGTTGCTTTTCCTCACCCGACTGAGCATTGATGCTCATTGTGCCTAATCCCCGTACCAGTATTTCTTTGTCATCACCAAGCCGCACACTCACCTTTTGTGACTCATCCAAGCTGATAAACAAGATTTTATCTCCCGTCATGTGGTTAGAGCACCCACTATCGATTAACCACATTGAAGATGATGATGATTCAAGAGAGCTGCTCACCATGAAAAGATTGCTGATCTTTTTCTCTTCAGCCACCATACTCGCTTCCTTCTCAGGCTACTTCTCCCTTGCCCAGCAATTTCTTTTGTATGCCCGAATTTTTTGCAATGGAAACATTGCACTTGACTTCTATTTATAGAGCCTCGTCTACGACCTGCTGGGCCTTTTCCTCTCCCACGAACGTAGCCCCTTCCTCGGCCTCTGCCTTCTCTCCAGGAATTTCCAGAGCTGTTCCCCTTATTGTGATTTGTATTTGAAGAATCTCCCTTCATAACGAGAGCCTTGTCACCGAGCTTGGCTGAGGCGCGATTAACCTTCACCTCATGAGCTAACAACGTACTAGTGAGATCATCAAGTGTGAGCTTCGACAGCTTCTTGGACTCCCCCCGATCGCTATAGCAACAAAAATCTAATTTTGGCGTCAGGCTTCTCAGGACTTTAGATACTACATCCATCTTACCAAATTTATGCCCAAGAGCTCGCATCTGGTTAACAATGGTGATCACTTACGACACATACTCTTGGATGCCTTCCCAATCCTCCATTTGTAGGGTCTCAAACTCTTATCGAAGCCCTTGTATTCTCACTGATAGAACCTTGGACGTGCCTTGACACTGCTTCCTTAGAGTCTCTCAAGCTTCATGCACAGACTTAGCTTCCGAAATGCGATCCAAGTTTGGTCCGTCCACTGCCTGTTGGATCAGACACAACGCCTTGGCATCACGCTTCTTGTTTTTCCTCACCTGCGCTTCATCCTTTGAAGTGGTGATATTTGAAGGTGAAATTTTACTTTGGTTCTCTGCCACCCGTTGGCTTTCATACGCATCTCACCCATCTCACAATCTTCCTTCAATCATGCATATCATTTCTCAAATTTTTTGTTTACTCATCACAGTGGACTTTTTGGATTTTTTATGCAATATTCCCATGTATATCTATTCATGGTGGGACCTATCTTTTGATTTTTCTTTTTAATTCACGTGAGTATATAGCTAGGTAGTCAGAACCGAACCGGACCTTTGAACCTGAGAAGGCCAAGGTTCAAGGGTCAAGAGGTTTGACCAAGGTCGAACCAGGTCGAACCAATTTTAATAAATAAAAATATAAAATAAAATACAGTTAATATCATATTAATTTTTAAATATAAAACACAACCTATATTAATTTTTAAATATAATTCATAACCTATCAAACAAAACAAGTATTGATTCCATATTCAAAACACAAAATTTAGCAACATTTAATTAAATTAAATCCATATGAAACACTAAATAAAATTAATCTTATCAAGTTTTTTTAAAATCAAATCTATAAAATTAAACCCATATGAAATACTAAATAAAATCAACTCATAATTTAAAATCAAATCTCAACAAAAAGATAGATTTAGATAAGTTAATACAACATAATTTAAATCATAATACTTAATAGATAATACTAGGCATGACTTTAAAATATTAAAATCACAAGCACACCCATGCAAGACTTAATAGTTAATACAACAACAACACTGGGAGTTCTCATCCAACAGTAGTAGTTCCCAATAACCCAAACTGGTCCGCCGTTGACGATCTCACCCTTTCCATGATCGCCGGTCACCTCAACGCCATCGACCACATCCATTTCTGCTACTTTTGTACCTCATGGTTCACAGCCTCACCAAAGTGCCTGGAGATCTCTCTCATCATCACCTGCAATGTCACCTACTCTCGCCATTTATCCTCTCTACACTTCTATGACCTCGTCCGCAACCAAAACATCCCCAGTACTGTTATTGATGGCAAGGAGAT
This sequence comes from Dioscorea cayenensis subsp. rotundata, assembly GCF_009730915.1. Classification (NCBI taxonomy): domain Eukaryota; kingdom Viridiplantae; phylum Streptophyta; class Magnoliopsida; order Dioscoreales; family Dioscoreaceae; genus Dioscorea; species Dioscorea cayenensis. The sequence continues at coordinate 18,277 of NW_024087763.1, forward strand.
CCAGAGATGATGGATCATGCCGATGCTTGACGGGAGGGATATCCGGACTCCTGAGATGATGTTTTGAGTCACGGCCTCACTAGTGAAGAGTTTGGCTTTGAGCCTTTGACTTGAGTCAACAACACTGGTTTTTTTAATTAAATGTTGAACCGTGTGAACTACCGGTTCATCAATTCACGGTTGAACTGGCTGGTTAATCTGGTATAATCTCCTGTTTTAATTCAGCCTGTTTTATATACTAAACCAGACCGGTCTAGTCGCTGGGTCCGGTTTTGACCGCCTAGGTATATAGCATGCTTCTCATTCTTTTATTTATTATTATAATATATATATATATGTATATGTATATATATTTTTGGTGAGAAACGAACATGTTTGACGTTTCATTTCCGGTATACGAACACATAAATATGCATTTGCCTTTCTGGCTTTACGATGCTTGTTCATCTATGAATATTGTTCTCTAGTTTTTTGTTTTTTGTTCCCCTTTTTTTTTGAGCTTCAGCTCTCTTCAAAAAAGAAAAACACGTGAATATGCATGCACTTGATCACTTTAACATGTCATTTCCCATCTCACAATCTTCTTCCAATTATGCACTATTGATTTCTCTAATATATCATCATTTTTTTATATGATAATTATATAGCTTTTATTTGATACGTGAACTTTTTTCAAAAGTGGAGAATTGTACAAGTTGTCGAAACATAAAGATTAGCATGATTTTTTTATTAACAACAACAACAATTTGCACCAACCACTTGGAATAAATGGTTCATGAGAATGAACAACATGTATCATCATTCAATGAAGCTGAAATGCCACCACTGGTCTCCCTAGAAGGGAAAGCATCGACACGGCAATGAAAGCCTGGCTTCTTAAATTTGACCCCGAGGTGATCCGTGGTTGATGTATCAGTTCGGAAGCACCATTAATCTCAACTTGAGGCTTCAATCAAGAAGTCCAATAAAACATAAGAAATGGCACACATGTGAATCAAAGTCTTCGACTACACTTTTTTTGACAGTAATCAGGATCTTATGTTCATTTGCTAATATTCATGTAAGTTCAGTGTTAAGAGGCTTTCAAAACTGAGCATCAGTGAGTGTGATTGCAATTCCATGGTTTATAAGAGATTTCACAGCTTTAATGCATGTTTAGACTATCGAATCGTATCCAAGGATGACAACTCTATTGCCCTCCATTATAATCCTCCCCTTTCCAATCTCAAGGGGAGTGCCTTTACTATCAAGAGGAAGAGGAACGCCAACTCCTCATCCTCTCAAAAATCTGAAGTAGCTAGGGATGTCATCAATAGCGATTGAAAGTCTTCATCATCACTGTAATCATCATCCTCATCATACATGTTCTTTATTAAATTCGTTATTAATTCCTACCATGGGGTCATTATCTTTGTCCATACTGTTGAGGTTCTTCTTGAAAGATGATGAGATATCTATGTTTTACATCAACGAGAGTTAACACCAAGCTATTATGGTTGTAGAGAGAAAGAAGACTTTTTGAATATAAAGCCAACCAATGAGCAACTAGCTCATATTTCATTATATATTCAAAAAGTAACAAAAGGTAAACAAGGCCAAACTTCCATTGGCTAGTCACAACCACACAGATACTATATTATATTAACTACTAACTTTTTCAAAACAAAGCACTACATAATATTCTGAGTACAATATGCTTTTAATACAAAACATCTACTCTCCATATTATGTACGTGAGCTTCTTCATTCTCCCATACTTGAGAGCAACTCCAACTTCCACCAGCTGTGAATCGCCGGGATCTCAGCTTTTTCATTCACTTCAATCACATCCCAACAAATACTTGGATTTAGCTTGTATTTCTTAAGGTGCAGAACTAACCAGTTCCCCTTGGAGGCCTTGAAAAGGGTGATAATAACCTTTGTTGGTTTAACCAGCACCTTACATTTCTCAGGTACAATTTCCTTGCTCTGTTTTAGTATAGCCAATCTGTAATTCTTTTCCCTGGACGTCATGAAATTTGATGTTGACAAACATTGGCTTGAATATGGTCTCCGCTTTCTCTTGCTTAACACTATCCAGGAATACATATATAGATCTTGACATTCTCATTGTCTTAGTCTCAGCTGAATGAACTGAGGGTCACATAGTTAAGAACGGCAGCAGTGGTAGCATCAACAGGGAGCTTTGAGTCAATGGCCAGAGTTGGAAGGCAAACGAGAGATATTCCACCCTTGTTAACATTGCCAATGGTGGCTACATCAACAACAGCGATAGTAGTCATGGCTACAACATCCAAAGATAGTAGGCAGTGACAGCAACAGATAGTAATAACGGCAGTGTAGCAATGGCGGAAATAACTACAGCAATATCGACAATGGCTGTAACAAAGGTAACGGGTAGCAACGATAGTAGTAACTCTAGCAAATATAGTGACAAAATATAGGAGGCGAGTGAGGGATATTCCATCCTCACTAGCATTAGCAGTGGCGGTGCCGTGTCTGGCACGAGTTCGATCTGATGTCAAGGCTACAGATTCGGAGTATCTTCAACCATGGCCTTCACTTTACTATTTCTCTAGTGACAACAACGACAAGCAGTGAGCAACGGAGAGTGATAGTGGCCAAAATTCGAAGGCGAGCAAGGGATATTCTATCACGCCCCAACCCCAAAGTCTGGCTTGTTAACAGATCGACAACATCCAATAGGGCAAAGCCCCACTGGGTACAACGCCATAGACTTTAGAACTAGTCAGAGTCAACCACAAGAGACACAACAAGGAATAATGCAGAACTACAAACAAAACTAACAGTAACAGAAGTAAGACAAGTATTGGCTTTAGTAGCCCTACAGAAATATAGTGCCCCACTTAACAGACAGAAATCAGGAATACACCTGGAATACAAATCTCACTAAAAAAAAACAACTGCAAGGTCTACAACCTCAAAGCTCAATTATTTTAACAAGACAACAATTATAGAAATAAGACCCCAGAATAACCAGTAAATCCTAAGCTTAATTTTCTCCTGAGGAAGAAAATCACAGAGTACATGAGCCACAAGGGCCCAGTAGGATCGCAAAATAATAGATAATTGCAGAATAATCATAATCTAGACAGAAATACAGAAAATGCTCAGAATACAAAAAAATACATGAAAACTATAAGTGTACATCTCCCTAACTAATAACAGAATCAACAGTTCGAGGCTGGATCTTCGATTATGAAATCGGAACAGAACAAACAGAATATCAACACCCAAAGCCTAATCTTCGACCGCAGTCTGAACGGATACGCATATCCGGTAGCGCTACTACAAAAAACATGTGCACATGGCTAGGACTTACTCCTCCTAGATAGGCAATTTGCTAGGAACGAAGATGTACTAAAAACCACAGAAATACAGAATACAGAGTACTCATAAAACAAATAATTTAAATAATTAAATTAATAACAAATATAGAATAATAAACAAAATACCAACATAAATAATGTAAGAACAAAAATAAATAATTAAATAAATAAGTAAAAATAAATTACTAAATAATTTATTAATTAACCACACACGAAAATATAAATTATACTGAGTGCAAGAGCCTACCTGGTTCCGAGCTACGAAGTTGGGTTTAACAAATCCCGCGATTTAATGCTCACTACAGGATCTACCCCCACTATACTTAGAAACAAGCCTTGGGCCGAGCCTAAACTTACAACTAAAGCCCTAGAGGATGAATTAACACTCACTCAAACCACAACCTTACATTAAAAGCACTAAATAAAATAAAAGAACAAAAATTTAAACATCAAGCTTAATCAATGAGGATTCAGTCAACAATCTTCCTAATCACAACATGATAATTAAAATTTAGAATTTCTAGGCCAACTAAAGCATCAGAACACCTCGTTCACAATTATATATATAAACATGCGTGCAAAGTAAATTAACATTCCAATAATAAAATCAATACATTAACAACTCCAAAACACTCCAACAGAACAAGGCCCAAGAATAATCAAGAACTTGGAAGTAACTTCGAATTTAAGCATGCATTAAAAACCACAAACTAGAAGGAAAGCAAGCTTAAGAAGTGCTGAAATTCAGATAGGCATTACTACAAACACTTAATGTGCAAGTGCAATAATTCCAAGAATTTCAAAGAAAGAAAGCATTAAAACATGGTCTTTAAATACAAGCAATTAACAAGGGTTTTAAATCAGAATTTCAAGCATCAGAAACTCAAAAATTCAAAGGACACAAACACTTAGATATAATGGCATTTAAACCAACTCATGACACCAAACAAACAATACAAGAAAAGGTTCCAAACAAACATGAAGCATGGTGTTTCTCCATCAAAAACTCAACAACAAGCAAGAACCTTATAAACAAAGAACAACAAGGATCACCTACCACTAGTCTCTCCGATGAGCCACCGGTGAAAAGATCCTTCCTCGGTCCCCAAGCTTCAAGAAGAGGTTCAGCTGGTCTGGTGAATCAGAAAGAATATGCTTTGAATGAGAAAATTCGCTAATCAATTATTCCAGCTCAATCATGCCAATTAAACCATGATTAAACTTTACTTAGATCCACAAAATCCGGTAATAAAGCCAAAAACTTAGTTAAAGTTGGTGGCAGGTATTACATATTCCACCCTCACTAATGTTGGCAACGACAAGGACAACGGCCACAAATAAAGGCAGCAATGGCGATGACAACAATAGTGGCAGCGATGACGGCTACAGCAATGACAGCAACGACAGCTACTTTTTTTTATATGGATATATATGTAGAGAAACACCTTTTCTCGTTTTCTCCTTCAAATTTTCTTCTCTCGTCTGTCTTCTTCTCTGGCTTTTTTCCTTCGTTGGTTTTCTCTCTTCTCCTTCAGCTCTCCCCCCATTTTCCCCATGTTCTCCTTTTTTAAAACCTTTTCCATGTCGATTGTGTCGGGGTCATTATGTTGATCGTGTGTGGTTGTATTGAAGGTGGGGTAGTTATGCTGATCATGGGGCATGAGTAGTTTGTATTGATCGTGGGGACTATGGCAAACATGCTTCGCTATTCTTTTCTTTATTTTTTTTTTATGATTATATAGATATATTATTCATATATATTTAATACTATTATTATATATATATATATTATTTTTATATTATTTTATTTATTTTTGGTTGATCGTGGGGTGACCACACCCCACCACGCCCGACGTTTTATTTTATTTTATTTATTATACTTATTTATTTATTTTATCTTCATTTGATTTTTTTTATACATTTTATTTTTTTATTATCTTTATTTGATTAAGATTTTTTATTATTATATTTATATTTACAGGTAATGCCTTATAAGTCCCTCTATATTTTGCAGAATCCTTAAACATCCCTTGAAGTTTACTTATTCCTCATAGGTCCCTCCTTTTCAAATTAATTCCCTTTAAATCCTGATAGCTCTAACGGTCATTAATGGGTTGTTAAATGGGCATGGAAATGTTCATTTTGCCCCTTGTTCAATTTTCAAAATCAGGAGGGGAAATCCTGAAAATGCCCTCGATGGGCGTTGGAAACAGCAAAGCGGTTGGGAACCGGCAGCCCATAACTGACTAGGCAACTCTTCGTGTTCGTTTGATACGCATGGTTGAAGTGGAAACCTTTCTTCTTCTTGTTCTTATCCTTCTTCTTGCGCCTAGCATTGAGTTCTCCTTGTTCATTCGCCGACGAGCTTGATCTTCTATTCACATTCTCGGCTTCCCAGAAAATCGTGAGCCTTCCTGGAAACAAAAACATAAGTGAAAAGGTAAGGAGAAGTCGGCCGACTTTTGTGTGCTTCTCGTGTGTATTTTTGTGGATTTAATATCTAGAATCTGACATTCGGTGGTGTGGATTTCATGCTTTCTTGTGTATTATTGTGGGTTTTTGGATTTTTTCTGTGTAATATACGTTATGTCCTGTGTAACATACCCTTCTTCTGTGTAAAATGTGATCATTTTATGTAACTTCAATTGAATACAGAAATGGCTACCACTCTGGTCAATGCTAGGTGTTACCTAGCCCCTATCACAGAGATGATAGAGGGATTGAAGAAAATGATGAACAAAACTCATTGGCAGATCCTCCGCCGGACCCCTTTTGCGCACATGATGGATTTGGAAGCCGTGGTCTAAGAAAGGGGAGTGCTGGACGCACTGCTCCGTATATATGATGGTCAATCAGAAAGGTTCAAGATTGGTGACAACATGTTGGCATTCAGGCCTGAGGACGTCGCCATTATTATGGGCGTCCCATGCGTGGGAGAGATTGTCTCTTTTAGACACCAAGGGGAAGGGGTCTCATCTGAATTTGAGATTGCCTACCTGAACAAAATGCACAACAAGCATCGTGATGCCATCAAGGATAACTTGTTTAGAGTTTTTTGAGGGAAGTTCCTCGTCATGTTCTTCATAACCACAGTCTTCTTCCTGAACACATCTCTCAATGCGCCCACCTTCATGGCCAGGTATGTGGACAACCTGGAAACTATCGGTAACTATGCCTGGACGCATGCCATCCACAGGTGGCTCATAGACGATCTTCCCAAAATGGCCACACGGGTGCAGCTGCGTTGTCAAGGGGATTACCACAGCCTCGAATACCTGAAAGGGTGTACAATCGCCCTCATTATCTGGTTCCACAAGGTGACCGAAAGTGTGAAGAAGCAACGAGTTAGTTGGCCACCCCGTATTCTGTGTTATTGGGAGAGTACATTCATTAATGCATCATCAATTGATCCACATTTAAAATCATTCGACGGGAAAGAGATGAGGTTTTCTTTTAATAATGTGTAATGTTGAAGTACGCCTAATTTGTTGAGTCGGGACCTGATTTGTTTAATGTAAATCTATTTTTATCGTTGTAATTCATTTGTGTAATATTTCAGTATCTTATGTAATATATTTAACTTCTTGTTCAAAGGTATGGCCAGATTACGTGTAATATACTCTTTTCCTATGTAATATACTATATTTATGTGTAATATCATGCCGTTATGTGTAATATATTTTATTAATGCGTAATAAACTGTAATAGTGTCTAACATACTAGCTTTATATGTAATATATTGTTAGGCTGAAATCTTATCTCCTTCTTTTTTGGCGGTTCTATGCTCTTGTCTCAGCCAATGATGAGGAAATTGCACTTGTTGGCCATGGAGGAGGAACAACCAAGGAAACATATGTGATGTCGTCCCAATTGGGCGACTCAAAGAAGAGGCCCCTACCGCATTCCCCTCAAGGAGATCAACAAGTAAAAAGCAGGCCAGTAGTGGAAAAGGAGAAGAGGATCCAAAGAAAACAAGCCGATGAGGTGTCCAAAAATGGGTAGTGACCATTCCCCCCAAGTCAATCTCCTAAAAGGGTCTCGGCGCATTCGGCGACCAGCTGGGCAGCGAGTGCTTGATGCTTGACGGTGATGATGATGTGCGTGGTTTACTTCACCGCCTGCTTGTCGAGTTCGATGTGCTGCGCACCCGTATGGACGAGCGTGATGCCAAAGATGCTCGACGGAATGAGCCCAATGAGCGGACCTCACCAGTTGAAGATGTAGTGAAATGACATGAAGACGAGTTCTGTCCGTCTCCTTCTTGTACCCTTCCTCGGTCGGGTATGCTTTTCAAAAGGGTGGCGTGGAAGACTGTTGGACAGCACATCGCCGACAAGTCCACCGACGAGTTAACCCCTTCGGCAGCAACAGAGGCCGAATACCCGAAACATGTGGTGCCAACAGAAGGTCCACCCGAATCCCAAGCGCAGGAGCCGGTGACTGTGTTAGAAGGTGAACAAGCCATTAATGGGGACTCGTCACTAGCCGTTGGAAAAGAAAAAGCCACAGCCCTAGCGGCGATTGATGGCAGTCCCGCTCCACGTCCCCCAGAAAGTCCAGTTAAAAGGTCGATGAAGGGGCCCCCGAAAAAGGGCACCACGGCGAGGCCCCCACTAAGGAAAAATGCCCTTGAGGGTGGTCGGTCATCGGTGCTCCCCGAAAGAGTGCCCGCCTCGATAGCGATCGTCAGGAATCGGATGAGATACTCGATACAGACAAAAAATCCACGAGGAGAGGCCGGTCATCGACGACCCTCCCCGAACGGAAGTGTGCTCCTCCAATGGCTCAGTCTTCCAATGAATTGGATGACATATTTCTTGCGGCCATGCACGCCATTGAAAATCTCCTTCACACACTCTCAGGAGGGGAGAGTTTAAAGAAAGGCTGACAAAGAACAATTTGCGATCGTACCGTTCAAGCCCAAGTCGGATACGCAGCCGTACACTAAGTTAAAAATCCTAACTAGGGAAGATTTCATGTCGAGGAAGAAGACATACCCCGGCTTCGCAAGGCTGAAACAACTTGAAAATCAGTGCTTGATCTCTACCTAAACACTCGCGTCGATAGGTAACTTTCTCCTTCTTAAGTACATAATTTAGATATATCGTTTCCATATATATATTCCTATGTAAAAATATATTTCGTCATGTGTAAACTATTTAGGTTTTTGTGTAATATTTGTAGTGTCTGTGTAATTTTGTTTATTTCCTGTGTAATATATAGAGATCAATTTTGATGTTACTGTTATTGTTTATGTCACAGTTCTGTCATATGGAGTGATTAGTATGGGTTCACAACCCGTCAAAATCTCTTCGTCCTGCTTGAAGGGAAGTTGCAGGTGCCCGATAATGTTGTCACCGTCCTGGTCCTAATGCCGTGTGAGGAGTTACTGTTGAATCCCAACACGTATAAGAGGCATGCAGTTGTCAATTTACCATTAGCGCTTGTAATGCGGAAGTCGAGATACACCGCCGATCAGGTACTGTGCATTATATCAGACGTCATCTTCGGCCATAAGAATGCGGACTTAATTTTTATGCCCATCGTCCTTCATGAGCATTACTATCTAGTTGTCCTCGACATTGCGAGACAGATATATTTGCATTACTCTTCCCTTCAATCGCCGACATATGATGCTGATGCCATTGAAATGGTAAGTTAAACCTAAACAACAATTTCTCACTCATGCAATTTGGCTATTTAATATACAATATTGGTAAATTAATGCTAAGAACGTCTGTCTTTCTCGACTTGCAGCTGGATCTATTCGAGTTCATCATTGAGGTTAACACATATGTAAACCTATTCAAGCACCTACCGATGATGCATGTCAGGTCCGGCCCGCAATAAGTACCAGGTAATGTAGATTGCCCACTCTTTCTTATGCGTTTCATGGAGCAAATCCTGGACAACGAAACACTCGATGTTCCGCTAGCAGAAGTCCCATTCCGAAGGCTTCAATATATCGTACGGATATTGGCAGGCGGCATTTGGAAGAAGGTCATTGCAATGGCAAATACAGCAAAGGACGTCACTTTTAAACAGAAATCCCAAGACGATGCCATAGTGAATGACCAAAAGGGTGATGACTGGTCGAGGGCGAAAATAACATTGACACTGTCCACGAGACCGAAACACGGATTGATTCTACAGAATGTGAAGCCCTAGTAGATGACAAACCTACAAGGGTGGAAGAGACGGGAGCCACCAAGATGGAAGGGTTGAAGGAAGCCGAGGGAGATGCAGACAAGTGGGGCAATGTAGTCGATGTCGTGCAATCAAAAGACGAGGTTACGCCTGATGTTGCCGTACCCCAATGATACGTGTGTCCTGTCCAACTTTGAATATATTGGAATTACTTGTGTACTGTCAAATTTTAACTTGTTTGGATTTACTTGTGTTTTGTCAAACTTTTCAGATATTTTTAGGATTTCGAAAATGTGAATGTGAAGTCAGCTTCTTTCTTACCTAATGTATTACACAAAAATAAAAAGCAAAAAACAAAAATTTATGATACACAGATACACACATATAATACACAAAAACGACTAACAACACATAAACCTAATATATTACATACGTATGTATGTATAATAAATACTAAACTATGATCGATGGTTAATTTGCTATGACTGCGTCACATGATCGATGGTCATGGTCAGTTTCATGGCACCGACTACAATGTAACTCGCGGACTTCGAATCCCTGTGACTCGATTCTTTTCCTTCTTGGACGGCCATGTCATTTTTTGGTGATCGGTGGCTGGATTTGCAGTTCACGGTGATCGTCGCTTGGTTTGTCGGTGTCAAGGATTAGGGATATAGGTTCAGCATACGCACGGTGGTACCATTCCATTGTGAAGTAATCGGCCACGTAATTGTGCATGTTCGTATCCGTTTGCATGATCGTCGTACATGCATGCTTGCACAAGAGCCCATATACTTCATATTTTCTGCAAGAACACTTCCGATTTTGTAGACTAACAGCATTGGTGTCATTGTCAACTATTTCGTAAGTGTCAGACGTTGAATGACCCACCCTCAAGAACCTGCTATCTTTAAACAGTTCAACCTTTTTGTGTATCTCCGGACAAAGATGCGTATCCCACCTATTTGCTTGTGTGCATCTATCAGTCATCATATTCATAAGTTTGAACCTGTAAACATACACTCTCACTTAGTAAAATCCATGTGTGCAGAAATACATATACTACACAGTTCTTGCATGATTTTACACACAAATCAAGTATATTATACAAAAAAAAGGAATAACACACAGGAAAAAATGATATCACACGATTATTGAAACCTAATAAACATAAATTCCATGATTTTACAAACAAAACATACCTTATTGAGTCAACCAGGCTTGTCACCGGTAGATGCCTCATTGATCCAGGTGTTGAGAATAACGCCGCAATGTTGGAATACATCTCAAACCAACGCATACCCTTAAATAAATAATTAGCCCAGTGATCGACGTCCGACTTCTACAGTAACCAATTATGTGACTCTAGCGATGTCATCCCAAGTTCATTAATGGCGTCATCAAACTCTTTGCCTGTGTAAGCATATGCAATTCTTACAATTATAGCCCAACATTGCTCGTGCAATATTTTGCCAAATCTAGTGTTCGCTTTCAATGTCAGGTCGTAACACACATTTTAAGAATCAACAGAGAGGTGATAAAGAAGCTTGGTTACTCACAGGCTAAACTCTGTATTCTTAAGCACAGGTATGTCCAAAGCACCTTTTAATTCAGAATGCAAATCATTGTGTGCCAATTAACAAAGAGAATGCAAAAAACCCTTCTTTGGTAACTTTAAGTAAACTTATTTTGGATAAAACCAATTCCAATAAATATCTCAACCCGTGATCCTGATCACAGTGCAGTGCTCCGCTCTCTGCCTCAAATGTCATAACCTACTATCAACCTTAATCACAATATGCAATTTAGGTTTTAACCCGATTAGAGAATCTTAATACTTTCTATTGGGCCTTTAACTTTCTGTCTAATTACTACTAACCCTCTAAGTCAAGACATGACTTCTAAACTTAGGCTCAGATCACAACCCGTGATCTCTACCAACCAGGGATATCTCTACCTACAGCTCTGATAGCAAAAGATGTCACACCCATCCCTTCTACCGAAGTAAATGTGGCACCTATCAGTTAAAAATTTCTTTTTAACTGGAAACTGACGTCTCTCAAAAATAAAATCAGACTTACAAATCACAATTTATGATTTTACACTAACTACAGGTTCAAATACATAAATACAACAAATATAATTGATCAAATTTGGGGGTACAACCGCTACAAGGTCATAACAATAACAAATAGAAAGAAAGGTATGTGACCCACTGCAATCTTGGACTCAACCCTGACTAGCTCTATAGTCGAACAGTGATCTACTAGGGCCCTGCTCCTGCAACTACAACACGTTCAGTTGGTTGATAGTGGCTCAATAATTTTAAATAAGTAAATGTAGTGTACATAAAGCATATAAAGATCAATTTTAACAAATAATTTCAAAACTTTCTCAAAGACCATTTTGGTAAAATACAACTTTAAAGAGCTTTTGAAACTTAATTTCATCACAAATCAACATTAAATCAATTTTTCCAAAAATCCAAATTATTGTGAGAGACTACCCTCCTAAGAGTGACAGCTGGGCTTCGCCCCATCATCATAATTCAAAATAACAAGTAATATAAAAACCGTCCTCAAATCCACAGCCCGAAAACTCTCCCCGACTTAGCCGTCGTCACATCTAGGTTGGGAGCCGCCAAGGTCTTCATAACCTTGATGTTGGCCCACCGGTCCCGTGTGGTGACCCCGGGATCCCGATGTATCATCCAATCAGGGCTCTACGCTCCCACCTGATCTGGACAAATCAACACTCAGGTCCACCACGTCACCTCTAAAGGCTGACCCGTGGGAACCCACTCTCGCGATGAGTCGGGCCTTGCCCAGCCCGTCGCCCATCAAACCATCATATAGATATAGCAATAATTCAATCGGTATAAATCATATCACAGGATCTTTATCCAGGACAAACATTCACATCTCGGAAATAAATATTATTTTCCACAAAGCCAATGCCAAAAGTATAACAATGCATAAACCAGTAAAGTCCAGATCCATGATACCATTCCTATACTAGGAATGAAAACCAATTCCACAAACAATGTCGATAAAACATTTTAATATGCTCACATGGTTTCACAAATCATTCCAAATCAAAGCATATGTAACCATTAAAAATAAACACATGAACTAAATAATTAAATCATATATATGTGTATTTTCACTATTTGACAATACATATAATTATACAAAATCATGTATATCAATACGATCGTTATCGCACATCAACGGCAAATAAATAATAATAAATATAAGTATATTTCAACAGTATATGCAATTAAATATAATAAAATGAAATAACTAAACCATCATTTCCAAAATACTAGCCATTAAATAATTATTTCAAAATAATAATAATTAAATAATTATTTCTAAAATAATAATAATTGTCCAATAATTTAAATAATAGCCACTATCAACTCACCTGGTTTCCCTTGGGTTTCTTCCTAGACCTGAAACTCTCTCTTAAGCCTCAAGCCTAATCAACACCTAACAGGATAACAGAATAAAATAAATAAATACGACAACTAAAAACATAATTGAACCCAACAGAAAATATAAGAAATCAATAACCGACTATCTAATTGGGCCCACTCACTCCAATCAGTTAAAACACGACCTTGCATAATTAAACCGGTCTCCAATTGCATTTAAATAAACCCAATTTAAGCTAGATCATTTTGAATCAACCTCAATTCCACTGAACCAAGCTCAAATTCACTGAACCAAACTCAATTTCACTGAACCAACCTCAATCTAGCCAACCAACCTTGAACCAACTCCAATTCTTGTACAAAATCTGTTGAACCAGCTTGGTTCAACCGAACCCAAATTTTCCTTCAATTGGTTCAGCCCAAATCCTTAGCCCAACATCCAAACCAAGCCCAAATCATCATTAACATCTTAATCATCATAATCATCAACTTAATTAACCAAACTAAATCCTAATGTTGGTGCTACAGTAATGTTACAGTTAAACCGAAAATCTCATCCTCCATTTCAAGCAATTTCATCATGTTTACAAGAGTTTTCTCAAAACAATTTCAAACACTCATCATCTACAATAATTAAAACATGCTTTTCTACTAAAATCCATCATTTTTCTTCATCAAATCCACCAAATACACATATATACATGCATACATACATTCATTCATGAAAAATACACCAAGAAAAAAAACTTTTACCAAGCAAGGTCATCTCTCTGGCAAGCTTCCTCCGGCGATCTCCAATCCTCCACCTCAAATCTCTCATTTTTCTTCTCATTTCTTTTTTTTTTCTCGGGTTACTGTAGCAATATGAAGGAGAAGAAAGAGATGAAACCATCAAACTCTAGATTTTTCTCTAACTTAAGTTTTCAGCCAAAATTCACTTTTAGTCCCTAAAAATACAATCTCTTACAAAACGGTTCCTGAGAAGTTCACCAATGGTCCCTGAATTATGAAATAATATTTCTAAAAGATCCTTACAAACTATCCAACAGTCCCTGAATTATAACACAATATTTCAAAAAGATCCCTGCCGCCTTACGTTTCAGTGCTTGGTTTTCAGAAACATTTCATGTCCATCCTTTTTCTATTACTCTTTAACCCAAAATCTTTTATAAACTTTCACATTTAGGTCCTTATTTTTTCCACTTGGGGTTTCTCAACAAGATTACTCTATAGAAAAATTTTACTGCAACTGTAGTAATAACCTGAATATATTTTCCAAGAGGTATCCAAAGGTTGAGGGAATTACAATATGTTTAAAAAGGAGGGACTACATGGTATTACAATATGTTTAAATAATTTTCCGTTATATTTATTTTATTTTTATTATCTTTATTTGGGTTTTTATCTTTATCTTGATTATATATACTATTTGTATTATTATTATTATTATTATTATTATTATTATTATTATTATTATTTTTATTATTTTCTTATTATTATCATTATATATATATATATATATATATATATATCTATTTCATTATTAATATTATCATTAATATTTTTTAAAATTTACCCGTGATTTGCATAGGTAATATTGAGATTTGGATAGTTTAGATTGCCTCGAGATCTGTGCTCTTGGCTAATGTTGAGATTTGGATATTTTGCATCGTCTCGAGATTTGTGTTCTCGGTTGATTTTGGGATTTGGATATTTTAGATCGTCTCGAGATATGTGCTCTAGGATGATCATTGGATTTGAATATTTTAGATTGCCTCGAGATCGGTGCTCTCAACTGATCTAGGAAATTTAATATTTTAGATCGCATCGAGATATGTGCTCTTGGATGATATGTGCTGTTAGTTGGTTATGAGATTTAGATATTTTAGATCACGTCAAGATATGTGCTCTTACCTGATCTTGGAATTTTAGTATTTTAGATCGTCTCGAGATATGTGTTCTCGGCTTATCTTGAGATTTGGACATTTTAGATCTCTTTGAGTTACATGCTCTCGGGTGATATTGGGATTGAGATATTTTAGATCGTCTCGAGATCTGTGCTCTCGGCTGATTTTGGAATATATTAAATTTGCTTGTCAACCATAAATTATCCTAATTCCATTGTGATTTGGATATATGTGATTAATATAAATATATTTTAAAATTTTGATTTGATTTGAATTAGGATATTAATTGAATTTTTTTATATCTAATCAAAGATATCATTTGTAGTAGCTTTAAAGATGCTTTCATCTGTCATGTTTGTATTTTGAGCTACTATGTATGTTTTCTCTCATTGGTTTTATCTCTTTGGTACCTTGCATTCATGTTAGCTTTTATTTATATAGGTATTTTTATTTGCTATTGATAAACATTGTAGTAGTCCCTAAATCATATAAAATGGAGATTGACCAAATGGGCAAGGGTTTGATTATGATTTAGTAGATTTTAATATTCAAGTCATATACTATGTTTAAGGTGTTAATTGTTGTGTAATTTTTTTTAAATCTATATATATATATATATATATATATATATATATATTTTAATGGCTTGAATAATTTAATGTGTTAGTAGATGGCTATGTTCAATGATCTTTAATTATTTAGTGAGAAATGAATAAATAGGTTTAGATTATTTTTGTTTGCTTCATATCTCTTGATAGTGA
The DNA here is from genome assembly GCF_009730915.1 of Dioscorea cayenensis subsp. rotundata. Lineage (NCBI taxonomy): Eukaryota > Viridiplantae > Streptophyta > Magnoliopsida > Dioscoreales > Dioscoreaceae > Dioscorea > Dioscorea cayenensis. The sequence continues at coordinate 33,878 of NW_024087763.1, forward strand.
CACAAATAAAAAAAAAGAAAGATATAGAAGTACGATATTATTATAGTGAACTATATTTTTTTATGAGGTCAAAATCAGATGATGAAAGATAAAGTAGACATGATTTATTATCAGGGTACAAAAAACAGAGTTAGTGTCATTTTCCTGCTCTTTAAGACTATGAAAAGTTTTTGAAAAGGAAGAATCTTCTCTAAAGATCTTTTATGATTTGCTACTTAAGTTATTGGAGGTTTTGGTCTCATCCATGTCTACTTTTGGTATCAGATATGTTCTATTTGATGTCTTCTAATTAATTTGTCTCATATGTATCTCTTTTCTTAGTTAATATTTATAAATTGACATTTATCATATATTCTTTTATCTATTCTTTCTAGTAATCTACAGATTTTAAAAACAAAATCTACTGAATCTGGTAGTCACAATCAAGTATGACTTTTATTTTTTGGCATTTTCCTGGCATTAAGAAGTGTTCTCTAATTATTGTAATCAATTTTTCAACAAATGATTATTTTTACAAAAATAATTTGAGTATATCAAATTTTGTAACTGCCTTTTACAATTGAGAATTTGGTTAAGTTCATTATCTTCTATACTTCACATAGTTGTATGTTACATTTCAGACTTTTTAATGGGGTTTGAAATATTGTCAAAATTGTTCCCGTATTTTTTTATATTACTATCTTAAGAAAACAAAAAAAAAAATTTCAGGACTTTTTTTGTTATTTGTTTTCATATTATTATTATTATTATTATTATTATTATTATTATTATTATTTTTGAGGTTATCCTTTTACGTATTTGAAGTTTGAAATAGTTTTATGAGTGAAGGGAATAAATACAAATAACACATTGGTAATATTAATGATATTTAAATAAGTTACTTTATATATATAAATATATCTAATATTATACTATATAATGAATAAGGTGGGAGAACAACCTGGTTTACATTTGAGACCTTTGATAGAGAGAGATAGTGATGGAGCAATTATTGATGGTAGCAATCAAAGTGGAAGGTCTTATACCAATTGTGGAGGAAAGTATGGTAGTGATTGTAGATAGAAGAGGTTGTTACATGAGTTATGTTGCTCAGAGATTGTTGGAAGGATTGAAATCTTATCCAAGAATATATGAAGTTAGTGAAGTGTTTGTAGCGAGGATTACATTAATGTGTAACGTCGGAGGGATTCTTAGTGGAGATGGTAAGACTTTTGTTGTAACGTTGTTTTCAATGGCATTCATTAGGGAAAATTGGTTGGGGGTTTTGGATCGGAAAATTGGTTGGGGGTTTGGATCGGAAAATTGGTTGGGGGTTTGGATCGCCTTATAGCTATTCATGTCTCTCGCGAGCTTATTCCCATGTTGAAAGCAGTTGATGCTATTTGGCTTTGAGTTGTTTGTTATATTTATTTTCCTTTCATAAGTAAAGTATATAATAAACATAGTTTATATAATGTATGGTTATATATTAGTATAAGTCAATTAAATATATTATACTATAGCATATTATAATATCAATATGTAATTATGCTTGATCTTTTATTGTTTTATATTTTTTCCCCATGATAGATAAATTTATTTCATTTATTATTTGAAAAATTTTGGATTATTGTGGTCTTCATACTTCTCTTATATATATATATATACACATACATGTATATTAAACTTTTTCCCATCCTATTTTTATATATACATACATACACATTTATATTAGCTTATTATTCTTCTTATATATATATAAGATATGATATGCTTTGTTTGAAAGATGCATGCATATAAACCTAAATGATTATTTATTATATGAAATATTATGCATTTTGTTTTGATATGTTGTGTAAAGTTGGTATAATGCATAGAGAGGGGATGCATAGTTATGGTATTGTGGGATCAAAAATACTTGCCTTGGTGTCGTGTCAGTGACGAGACACCGTGCCATATATCAAATCACAAATGTTATTTATTTATTTATTTTTGTGGACTCTTCCATTTCTTAATAGAGGCAAGACTATATTATTAATTACCCCAGATTGAAATCTTAGGAACCTCTGATTAAGGGCTTGTGTACAAGTAAAGACAAGAAAATGGCGCATTATAAATTTCATTATTTTTATTTATTTATTATATATATATATATATATATATATATATATATATATTATTTTTTTACGTCATTTCTATATATGAACATATAACTTACATATATATATATGTCATATATAGTGTTGTCACTGCATGTGTCATGTCATTGCGTTGCATGCCTTGCTGCCGTCTGAGATATATATCTCATTATGCCTTGAAATTTACTCGTTGCCTCGAGATAAGCATTTTTATCGTTGCATCCAAATGAGTATTTTTATTGATTCTTCTGAATGATTTCTTTGGGATGGGTATCGTAAACAAAAGGTCTGTGTACTTGTCTATAGTGATTCATTTAGAACTTTAAGCATTGATCAAATAACTTTGCTTTATGTGGCCCATGCATGAGCTACATAATTTGAGAATTTTCTTAGTTCATTTTAAGGCTTTTACATATTTACCCTTTGTTCTTCATGAATAACAACATAATATCATTCTCTAAAGCTTTGAGATTGCAATAGAACACAGGCGAAGAGTTGGGTCTATATTTGAATAGTATCATATGATGGAGTTGCATACATACCCCAATATAAAGATCATTGATTGCTTTGCACGCATGAATAAAACGTGGGATAATGCATGGTCTCAAGTATGTTTAACATATGAAATAGGTGGGCCATCATACATATTAGCTCATAGAGGAAATAATAATGCATTACAAAAAAAAGTACTTTTGTGTTCTTCTTCTTTTTTTTTTTTGATCTGGTTGCTCTCTAATTCCTCCTATTTCTTTTCTTCTTTCACTGCTTCAGGTTTAGTCTAGAGCTCATCATCGATTTCACTATTCCCCTTATCAGATACATTACCATATATTTAGGCTTTGGAGGAACAAAAATTCGCTCATCTTGAATCAAAGCAAGTATTGGTGTTCCAAATAATTCATAGTTTTGCAAGGGATCCAGAAGCTGTGCCATCAAAGCAACTGTGAAGTTGTTCCCAAGCAATCCCCATGCTTTTCCCTGATCACTTGCCATTAATATTCCAAAAGCAATAATGACAATGCCATTTATATACCATGAAGAATACATGAATTGCACCAGCAATTGGCCATTGATGCTAACTCCTCGAAAAGACTAATTTCATGTCTAGCAATCACACACTTCATGGCTTCTGCATATATTTTATCCTATGCTGATATGTCAATGTTGATTCTAACATATCTGATAGGGATGCCTTTGGGCTCCAACCAAGTTGCTTACTTATAATAGTCATGTCCGAGATCCTCCTTTTTTTTAAAGCCATATCTTATATTTCATGTTGGTGATCAAGCCAACTTTCAACTATGCCTTCCCATGCATCATGTCATGAACCTCTAACAGTATTTTATTTTTTTAAATAAAGATAGATTAACTACAATCATTTGTCCAATTGCAGAATTTATGACCCAAAGCAAACCAAGAGTGGCAAGTTTAACAGGCTTAAAAATACAAGATGAAGATAACATGATTGTGCATCAACCCTGTGAGAATTTACTTAGATTTATCCGTCAAGAAGACTAGAGCTTCACAACATCTGGATTAATTCTATCAGCTAGAGCTCCTTTTTTAGATATGGAGAAAAACTTCTCTTTCACATAACTCTGCAACTTCTTGGTCTCATTAGTAAAGTCTTTTTTTATCTCTCTCTAAGATGATATGAGCCACATGAAAAGGGCACACGAGCAAAGATACCAGACTCGGTAACATCATCTGCATATGCTTGTTAGAGAGTTAGAGTCTTGGTTCCTACAAGTTGAACATATTTCCTTCACAAATGGTTCTCTTGCTCCTTATATTTCATTAATTGCACTACAAGCAAATATACCTATAACGGCAAAAAAATCCGCCGCTATAACCCATAGTGGTTGATATTAAATTTGCCATTAAACTCCTCCATCGTAACAGCAGTTGCGGCAGAAGTGTACAGTGGATTTTAGAGCTGGTATATATGCTTTTAGCGGTGGAAATAAATCTGCCTCTATATGATTTTTGATGCCTACAATGGCGGATTTTTTCGCCATTGTAGGTCCCCAAGCCCCATATATTCATATTTATATTTTTCCTGTGCTGCTCCATATATTCATATTTATATTCTTCCCACAACCTAAAATACAATAAAAATTAAAAATGAACATCTACAATTGTAATATTGATACAGAACTAAAAATTTGTAAAAAAAAATCAACAATAAAATTACTAATATTAATATCTACAATTTGTTCTCCAAAGCTACAAGTTTCAAGCCATTGAGCTTTTTATCAACATGAAAATTAGGGTGGCGGAGAGGAAACCAAAGACTAAAAAACAAAGATAAAAAATACGGACTTAATAGGCATGCCTGACATCTCAAGTCATAAAGAAGAAGACTCACTCAAAGCATCAATATAATTATAACTTGAAAACAAACCATAATGCCAAACATCCACACAAGTCCTCAAGATGTTCTCAAAACACTCTCTCTCTCTCTCTCTCTCTCTCTGATTTTAATCTTCAATATAACAGCAACACCATTTTTCGGCAACAACAATAACACCATTAATGTTTCAAGCTAAAGCTCTTCTCCAATGGAAGTCCAAACTCAAGAACAAAGATTCAGTCTTGAGCTCATGGTCTCTGCAGCATGCTAAGCTGATGCTCTCTGCAGCATACCTGGTTAGTAAACCATTTATCACTCATAAGTTCATTGAATATCACAGGATGTTCATGCAATGCACTCAATGAATACAAAGTCACAGGATGTGCATGCAATTGCTGTGGACCCCGCCCAACACTAAAGCATGCTTAGAATGCTAAGCTCTTGATTTGCACTTAATCCCATCTCCTTGACTCTATGATTTTATTATTTAGTTGAGGTGATGAATTTCCGGAGGGATTTCTGGACACCATCCCATCATTGCCTCCCACTTGGCCAAACTTTTACTCCTCCTATGACCATCATCTTCATCCTTTCTTCCATCTCCATCATTTCTCTCCATTCTTCCACTCCACCTAGCTCTCCTTGGAAGGTTGAAAAAGAGTGTGTCCTTCGTCGGTGCTTGGGTTTCTACCGGAGTTCTTCTCATCCGGAGGCTAGGTGAAGAGGATCAACGAGCTACCGGTGCTTCCACGAAGGCTGGGTGGGTTTCTTGCCATCTTATTTGGTAGTAGAGCTTGATGCTAGAGTTTTAGGAGAAGCTTGTTGTATGTGAAATCTTAAGCATAGTTATAGTTTTTTTTCTAATGATATGCATGTTTTGAAGCTCTTAGTTGCTTGTCCTTATATTCATGCAACCCTTGTGATCCTTAGAGCTTGTTATATTTTTTCTACTCCATGGAACTTGAAACCTTTGTATGCCACCTTGGTCTAGTTGCATCTTGTTTAGTGGGTGTTTTATACTCTCATGTCCCTATGGTTGCCTTTGATGATGATGTTTGTTTGTAGATCTTCACCCTTTTGATTTGTTTTTAGCTTATCCTTGCATGGAAACTATATATATATATATATATATATATGCATGCATGAGACCATGGCTTTTTTATTGTGCAGGAAGCTATATGTATGCATATATACACATGTAAGAGGCTAAATATTGATTCATACTTGAAACCACATCTACTTAGGTTGAAGAGCATTGTTGTGCCCCTTGAATATCTCTTGTCCATGGCATCCAAGGATGTATATATATACACTCATGGAACCATCTACTTGTATATCCTTTTATGCATGAAACCCAAGCTTTTGCATGCCTAGTGAATGCATATATATTTATAGCATGTGTGTTTAGTTTTGCTATTTTTGGCTCTTTGTGCATGCCTTTCAAAAAGTCATAGTTTAGCTACTTGGGAAAATAACTAGCAACCTTTGAGTTTATTCTTCTAAGATGCTAGTTATTTTGTTTTGGCATGTTTAAACTAATCTATTTAGAGTATGGCTTTCCCTTGTTGCCCCCTTAAAGTTATAAGTTCTGAATTGGTGTTAGAAAAGCTCTTGCTTTATTGTGTAGAGTTAGTATTTAGGCTAGCTCATCTATAGAAAAACTCTCCATGCTTAAGTATTCTTACCATTTGGTTGGTTCTTCCCTTGGATTATAGGATCACCTTGAGCAATAATCTTGGATTTCTTTTTGGATTTAGGAGATCATCAAGTAAGTAATCCCTTGAACTCTTGTATTTAAAATTTTATTGTTTTGAACTTGTTTTATTTAAATTCTCTAAAAATATATTTGATTATTCTTTGAAATTTATTTTGGAAATGCCATCACATTTTATTATTTATGTTTTAGATAAATAACTCTTAGAGTTAGTTAGAACCATGGTTTTTACCTTGACAATATTTATATATATTTATTTTCCCTTACCAACCAAATTTGTATAATAATATTTTCCAACCATCCAATCACGCAACATGATGATATTGAAATACTATCTTAGTTATTCAAACAGTTTCAAAGAGTTGGTCTATTTTGGATATTTATTTAATTATTTTTATTTTATCATTATTATTTTCCATGGGATATTTGTTTTAGTGGAAGCTTGCTATTTCTTATCTCCTAACGTTGGGAATCCGGCAAAAATTGGAAGTTTGGGAATCCTTGTGTATTTATTTATTTATTTATTTTAATTATGTAATTGCTTTTTGTTATTATATGAATTTATTTTTGGCAAAATAAATTGTGAATTGTTGTTACTATTTCTTCAAAATGGAAAACCAGGCTAAGGTTTGGAAAAGTTGGTATATTCTTTTGTATTTAATTAATTAACTAATTATTTATTATTCATTTATTTATTTATCTTATATTATTACATGAATGTTTTGGAAGATACTTGTGAATATTCTGTATTCTTAACTTTGAAATCTGTCTAAATATTTTGGTCTCAAAATGAGCGATATGCAACCCTATCAGTTGGGGGTTAAACCCTGACCTTGTCGACAAAAAATTATGGAAAATGAGACTGCAGTTTCGCACCGTGTCCGTTAGGTGAAATAATCAACGACCATCTGATATTCAGTCTCGGGTCATCGAGGGTAAATAAATGACCTCTGTTATTCCGGCTCGGGTCACCGAGGGTAAACAAATGACCTTTGACATCTATAGTCAATTTGGAGACATATAGTGGAATCATGTTAATTGTTTTCTGTTTTGTCCTTTTGATTTTGATTTTCTGCAAAGACAAACTTTTTGTCTTGTCTTGAAGTTTTTGTAGTTCTGATATCGCGTTTCTAGGTTTTAAACTTTTGGTAAATGACAAATTTGGAAATATTCTTTTATTAGAATATCATACTCTGTATTTTGTTAAATTATGATTTCGGAGATTTGTATTATTATGAAAAATACGGTATACTTGAAAACTCACTTTTGATATTTCTGGTTTAGTCTAACTATGGGTTGGAGACGCATGCTCATAATTAGAAAACTTTCTATATTTCTGATTTACAGCTTTGAAGGAGCCGTGGTGGTCCCCCCCCGGACCGCCGAAATTTGGTATTCTTTTGATTACTATATTCTTGAATGGTGGTACTACTTGAGAACTATACCTCTATTGAATTATTTATTTTATATTATTTAAACTATGTTTAAGCTTTGAATTTATTCTTAATATTTGAAATCAAGATTTATCAACTCTATTGCTTTAAAACCAATTTCCGGATTACTTACAGGCTAGTGAGCTCATGGATTTATTTTAAATCCTTTTCAGATCATGAGTGGTAGACCGGTGTGAATCTTGAAAGACTGTCTGTAGATGTTTCTTGTCCTATTGTAAAATTTTGAAATTCTTGTCATTATCTGTCCCTATGTTCTTCTATTTTGTATTTTTGACTTTTTAGATCCCCGTATTATGTACTCTATAGAGTCTGTAACCCAGTGACTTAGTTGGTTTGTTATAAGTTATCTGCTCTGAATCAGGTTCTGATGCCTTGCAGGCATATGGGGTTTACGCCCTGTGGGTATGCTGCCATTTGTCTACACATTGGGTCTAGCGAGCCGAGTTTGGGGCGTGACAATTGCAATTTAATATAAAAATATGCCTGTGACCCTTCGGATGGTAATGCTGGAGCTAGGATAGCCATAAGCAATGCCATACTCATGCCACCCACTCTTCACAGCAATCAAGTCATCTCTGGTTGAAATGTAGGAGTCCTCGATGCAAACATTCAAGCTAGAATCTGGGTCATAGAATTGGAACAACAAGCTGATTACAAATACCATATGAGGACCAGATGACTGCTTAAAGAAGACAATACCTTGATCGACTCCATTAGTGTTTGGAGAATCAAATGGAGCCAATATAGTAACATTTTTTACTACCACATTGATGTAATAAAAAGACATTGCATTGTTGTTCTTTTACAAAAATAAGGACCAAAGAAAGCATTCATAGTGAATAGTTTGTACTTACCTGCAATAAAAGGGGTGGATATTCCAAAACAGTGAATTCTGAAATATGGTATTAGAAATTAAGATATTTCCAGAATGCATAAACTCGACAAGATTTGGTCTTGTGAAAGGAAGTGTTCTTTGGCTCCACATATTCCACCAAATATCACCTTAACCATCAATGGTACCCTTCTCTCCTGCAGAGGAGGAATGAAAGACCATCAAACATCATTCACCAATACAGTTCATTGCTTATGGGCATCCTAGCTCCAGCATTACCATCCGAAGGGTCACAGGATCTTTTCCTTTTGCAGGATGTGCAATACTCAATTTACAGTAAAAGAAAATTTTATGCAAATATATAAAAAAGAGTGAGTGGTGACTTTCTAAAAATAAAGACCTGGAGTTTCAAACTAAACAAAGAACACATTCAATACCTTGATTTGGCAATTCCTATCCATCTTGTCAGAGCTTTATTTGTAATTTTTATAAGAAATTTTCTATGAGAAGGCAAATATATTCTCCAATGCTAGAAAAATAGGTGTTCAATTAGGTACATTGTGCATCTAAAATAAAGTATGCATCATCTGAACCAATAACCACAAGCGAGACTTAGACGGATCATTTTTTATTATTTTAAGCTAGATGCTTCAATCCAAGTATCATACCAAGCAAATAATTCATTAATTTTTTTACAAAATTGATAAATACAAGAAGAAAAATTGTGTACAAAATATATAACCATCAAGCTAGGATTACCTATGAGTGATCAAGATTTTTGTTAAAGGAGGTAAAAGACATAGTTTTCTTTGAGAAAGTGGGTGGTTTCTCCCCAAATAAAACTTGAATCAAATCTACAGCTTGTCCCTTCTAGACACCCTTGCTGAGTTAGACTTGTTAGAAGAGGGAAGAATGAAAGATGAAGTAAATCAATACCCATCCATTGCTCATTTAACAAGTGTGATCATGGGGTTACATATATAAGACAATGATACAAGTATACCCATGTATATACATACATACATACATCGAACACCTCCCCCCTCCTCAAACTCAAGGTGGATCATGCGTCTTAAGTTTGGATAACATAAATAGATGCAGATCACGTGTCTGTGCTTTAGTGAAAAAATCAACCAATTGGACCTCTGTAGGAAGATAATGGAGCGACACAGTATGGGCACGTACATGACAGTGGGTAAAATGTGCATCCACACCAATGTGTTTGGTCAGCTCATGCTTGACCAGATCGGTAGCAATCTGAAGGGCTCCCATACTGTCACAGTGAATAGGAATAGGAGAATGGATCGGTACACCAAAATCCTACAAAATCAAGCGAATCCAAAGTACCTCCTATACTGTAGAAGCCAAAGCACGAACCTCAGCCTCAGTACTGGACTTGGCAATAATCTGTTGTTTCTTAGTCTTCCAAACAACAAGTGAAGACCCAAGAAGGATACAATAGCCAGTAACAAAGACCCGATCATCAGGAGAATTGGCCCAAGTAGCATCAGAATAGGCCTGTAGCTGAAGAGAGGACTGGTGTGAGTAGAACAGACCACGCGAGGTAGTGCCACGAAGATATCGCAACACCCAGAGAAGATGTCCATAATGAACAGAGGTGGGGGCCGCAATGAACTGATTGACAATGTGGATAGCATGAGAAATTTTAGGACACATAACGGCAAGATATACCAAGCTACCAACAAGATGCCTATAGCGAGAAGGATCTGGTAAGGGAATCCCATCGGAAGCACGAAGCTACAAATGCAACTCCATAGGTGTAGCGGCGGTATGAGTATCTGCCAAGCCAAAGCGATCAAGTAGATTGAGAGTGTAACATTGCTGAGATAGTCGATAGGCATCAGGATGAGATGTGATCTCGATACCCAGAAAATAACGAAGCGGACTAAGATCAGTCATCAAGAAGGTCTCACACAATTTCTGCTTCACAAAAGTAGTATGAGCAGAATCATCACAAGTAAGAATCATATCATCCACATACAGAAGGAAAATGGTCTGGCCACGAGGTAAAGAATGAATGAAGGCAGCCGGATCATGTATGCTCGGAGTAAAACCTGCAGCCTCAACGATTGTGCTGAACCTCTCAAATTAGGCACGAGGAGCACATTTGAGACCATAGAGAGTGCGGCGAAGGCGACATACATATCTTGAAGGTACCTGAAGGCTAAGAAGAGGAGTTATGTAAACCTCCTCCTTAAGGTCCCCATGAAGAAAAGCGTTCTTTATATCAAGTTGATGAAGAACCTACCGACGAATAACTGCAACAACAACTAATGTACTGAACATTGTGTATGTGGGCCACGGGGGCAAAACTCTCCTCATAGTCGCAACCATACTTCTTTTGAAAGCCGAGAGTAATAAGACGTGCTTTATAGCACTCAAGAGATCCATCAGAACAGGTTTTTACCCGATGAATCCAGTGACAAGTAATGGGAATGGCATGGGCAGGGATGTAAAGTGGAGCAATCTCGTAAAGAATAAAGAGGAGATGATACCCCAGGAGCCGAATCGGTAGTAAGAGAGGCGTCACAGAGGATCTGCCCTGGTGGAGTCACTGTGGGATCCCGACAATGGTAAAATAAACGAACTGGCCGGTGAGTAGGAAAGAGTGAAGGGAGTAGACACGGCAGGAGATTCAACAGATAGTGAAGAAGGAGGATCAAGAGAGGAGTGACTAAGAAGCTGTGGAGGAGTGAGGAACGGAGGGGAGAAAGGCAAAGGGAAGTATCCGTAGGAGAAAAGGTAGGGAAAAGGAAAGATAGAGGAACCGAAGGAGAGAGAGACTCAGCAGAAGAAGGAGAAGCATAAAAGGGGATGGCCTCATCAAACGTGACATCACGAGACATACGAAACGGGATCATAGCAACGATAACCTTTATGCTCAAGGTTATATCCCAAAAAAAAGCATGAAACAAACTAGGCGGTGAGCTTTGGCCCGCTCCCGAGGTGAGAGCAAAACAAAACAACAATAACCAAAAACATGAAGATGATCATAGCGAGAAGGTGTCCCATGAAGACACTCTCCCAGGCTGCGATCATGGAGATAAGATAAAGGTTGAAGGTTAATTAGATAAACAACCATACTAACAGCATCAGCCCAAAACTGAGGAGGAAGAAAAGCACCAAGAAGAAGAGCACGAGTCGTCTCTAAAATATGATGATGCTTGCATTCAGCTACCCCATTCTAAAAATGAGCCCCAGGACAAGATAACAGAGGCAAGGTGCCCTGAGAAGATAAAAAGGTATGGAAAGCCTGAGAAATGTATTCGCCACCCGAGTCAGATCTAAAGATCTTAACTGAGGTAGCAAATTGGGTGTGAACCATGGCTATAAAAGATCGATAAATAGACAATAACTGACTATGATTATGCATAAAATAGATATAAATAAAGCGAGGGTAGTCATCAATAAAAATAACATAATAACGGTTACCTCCTTTAGAAATAAAAGGAGCGGGACCCCAAACATCAGAATGAATAAGTTCAAAAGGAGCAGTAGTCTAAGATACACTCATAGGATAAGGGCGTTAGAGCTGTTTACCAAGCTTATAACCAACATAGACAACATCAGAGGAAGGAGAGACAGCTCCTAAGACTCTAAGACAAACAAGAGATGACAGACAAGAGGGACACAAATGACCAAGACGGTGATGCCACATATGATGAGATAAAACTGTAACATGACATTGATGAATAGGCCTAGCAGAAGATGACAGGTGAAGGGTATCCAACACATAGACTCCATTATGGAGGCGACCAACGTCCCATTATGATCCTGCATACGACATAAGGTACAATAAAAAATAACCTGACAGCCATAATCAATAAGCTGACTAACAGACATGAGGTTCATGGATAAACGAGGAACATGGGATACAGAAGTAACATAGAGGGCATTAGAAGAAAAGTGGGCAGTAGATAAAACATGGAAGAGGGTACCATCAGCAGTATGAACACGTGTGATATGTAAGAGTGGACGGGAATGATGAAGATGAGTAGCATCAAGAGTCATGTGAAGAGAAGCACCAGAATCAAGAAGCCATAGGGGACAGGAACTACCTGGAGCAGAAGGAGGAGCCTGAGCCGACTGGGCATGACCAGTAGAGTCTGCTAGGTGGGATCGCTGAAACTGTCGGAACATCACAAATAGCTGGTGATTGGTAGGAGACAGCGAAGTAGAAGATGGTGGAGCAGGGGAGACCTGGACATAATGTGCCTACAGGTGGGAGTGAGGCAGTGGGAGAAGAGGTGGTGAAGAAGTAGTACGTGGAAGTCCACGTTGTTTCTTCTGACACTCACGCTTAAGATGACTAAACATGCCACAGTAGTGATAAATCACAATGCGTTTAGGCCTTGTAGAAGAAGAAGGACGAGATGAGACAGGAGCAGCCGGGGGTCTAGTAGATGAGGAAGACGAGGAGACAGAAGGAGGACGAGAGACAGCAAGTGCACTACCCCCTGTGAAAGAAGCTTGGAGACGAGTTTCCTGAGCACGAACAAAGGTGAAGGCCTCATCCAAAGAATAAACTGAGGGGGCATAAAGTAACTAAGCTCGAGTTTGCTCAAACTCGGGGCGAAGGTGCATAAGGAACTCATACATACACCGTGTCTCATCATGGCTACGGCAACGAGAGCAAGAATTAGAACAAGTAAGGATCTGGGCAGCATGAATAGCACAATAGGAAGGAATAAGAGCATCAATCTGACGCCATAAGGCACAATACCGACAATAGAACTGGCCGACTGTGTCCTCGCCCTGCTGGAGACTAGTGAGAGCCTGGTATAGGGTGTAAAGTTGCACCTGACTGGAACCACAGTAGCGCCACTCAAGATAGTCCCATATCTCCCGAGCGGTGGGAAGATCAGCAATCTGAGTACGAATATCAATAGTGACCGTCTAAAGATCATCATCTTGGTCGTAAAATCATCAGCAAGCCATTTCTTAAATTGCTACTCAAAGGCCGTGAGAAGAGCAGAGGCCTCGGTGGAGGTAATGGTGTTAGGGAGAGAAGGGACAGTAGGAGCAGTACGTGTACCGTTCAACATGGCGAAGAACACGGATGCCATCGAGAATCCTCTTAATAGTGAGTCGCCAAGCAATGTAGTTGGTGCCATCAAGCACCACATCTGAGTGATGGAGATTACAGTGACGCATCTTAGGTAGCACCCCACTGAATCCATAAGCATCCATTTTTTTTAATAGTCACTATCAATCAATTTTTTTACACAAATTGACACGTGCACAGTATAATCACATCATTGTCATTCCTTTTTGAAAGGCAAAGAGTCACCCCATATTGTCTTCATATGTTTGGAAAAGGCTCAAAAGCCTTTTTTTCTAGGGAATTGAGAAAAAGGTGGAGGTTGGTCGGCTAAGCGGCAAGCAGCGTCGTTCGGCAGTGACGACATCCCAGTGAGCGGCATCGGCGAGCGGGCGTCGGGCGAGGCGTGAGGCTAGCGCGTGGGTCACGGGCGAATGGCTGGCGTAAGCTGGCGCGTGGCGCGACATAGGCGGGACAGCGTGCGGGGTGGGCAGCGGCAGCTGGTCGGGCGCAGTTGGTGCACGGGTGGCTTGGGCTGTAGCCGGATGCGCTGGTGGCTCGGGCGCAGGCCAGCCACGGCTATAGGGCGAGGCCAAGCGCGGATGCGGGCGAGTACGAGGGCGCGGGAGCAGGTGGGGCACGGGTTGTGCGGGAGCACAAGCGCGGTCATGGGTGCGGCAGAGTGGCTTAGAAGGCTTTTTCTTGAATAAATGAATGAGTGGATGAAAAGATGAAGAAGAAAAAGATATAGAAGAAAAGACTGGTGAAGTAGATAGTGAAGGAGAAGATGGCTGGATAGATGGCCGGAGAAAATGGCCGAAGAGATGGCCGGAGGAAAGATACCTAGTATGATACCATGTTAGAAGATGGAAGAATGAAAGAAGAAGTGAATCAATGCTCATCCATTACTCAATTAACAAGTATGATCATGGGCGTTACATATATAAGCCAATGATACAAGTATACCCATGTATATACATACATACATACATCTAATATACATACATACATCAAAAAGGACTGAATGTATTCTTCATACTGTTATAAAGTTACCTACATCAAAAATTAAACAGGAATCTTCCATAAACAAATTAGGAGACTATAGTGGTTAAATAGAGACCCTATAGTAAGCCAATATGAAAAATTTGATATTTACTATCATGCTATCTACCAAAGGGCCAAATTCTAGATCATACACAGAATCAAGAAACAATAAATGACTGTGACAAGAATGTGATCAAACTTATGTCATACAAAAAATTATTGATAAGAAGACAAACTTTTAATGGAGTATTGAGTACCTCATTTGCCACCTTCTCAAGACGCAGAGGGATGTTTAAACCATCTTCAAGAATATCATCAAAAGCAACAATGGTTGAAGAATCCTGTTTATGGCCAATAACCAACATTTCTGATAAGGAACCAAAAAAAGGGTCTTTTGCAACCCTTAACAAAAATATAAAAATCTTCTTTAGCACACAGGATTCCATACAAGAACTGTAAACCTTTAGGTGATAAACAACACCTTGTCCAAGTGCAGCAAAAACTGGACAAGCCTTGTTAGGTTTCAAGACTACCACATCATGGGTACCAAACTGCACCCACATTCAAAAAACAGACAGTAAACCTCGAAAGAAGTATTGACAAAAATTAATATAAATTCATTTAGACAATCTTTGCAAGAATTTCTATGATTGCAAATCCAAAAATATATGAAAGAGCCCTAGAGAAGGAATTAAATATTGCACAACCAGTGCCTATACAAAAAGTTGGTGCTAGTTTTTGGCTGAGGTAACTTGGCTAAATTAAAATTGCCTTGAACTTTACAACTGCAAAGATACACAAATAGAAGTTTAAAAGAAATTTTTAAAAGCTATATCAAACAACAATCATCTTGTGAGCAGGAAGAACATCTACAATTTTTATATATGCCCAAGGAAGTAATCTTGTGGTATTACTTAATTTGTTTGTCTTCCAACTTCTCAACAAACTAGTTTGAGGTAGAATATAAAAAGAATTGACAAACTTGTATTCTAATGATGAGCAATTACATTCTATTTCTCAAATCAGATAAAACTAACAAATTTGAAGCACATGTCATCACCAAATGAGAATAAAGATTAAAAAATCCACTGAGTTTTAAATTAAAAAAATTAAAAGAAAAAGAAATTTTCTACCACCTAAAATCAAGTGCAAGAATTAATAGTGAGAATTTAAGAGAAATGCAAAATTCATTGGAAAAATGATTATTTCTCTTTTTTAAGCACTAACTGTACAATGAAAAAAAAACATGGAAAGAGGAACATAAAGAAATGGATAAATAAAATAATTAAACTAGTGCAGTAGAAGATACTCAACAAGTTCAAGCATAAATGACATGTTGAGGAATGATCAAACAAAACCAAATTGTAATTGATAACTGGCACTAACAAGGTATTTGGTCTGATTTGACCCTATATTCTTGCTCCACTCCGAAAGGTTACTAAGAACCCCAGCATTAATACTTTTCCGAATTAGCAAGACACTACTAATTAATGAAAAAACTAAATGAAACATAGTATAAGAAACAATGGATACAATCATGATGAAAGATTAGCTTTCTGCAGTTGTAATGTCTTTTCTCAACTTAGATAACACTCCTAAATTTTGATTTGAATGTCAATTATTACACATGAGCTGTGAAGCTATTTGCCAGATAACTTTAGATTACATACCTTAAATCCTCTTTATCAAGTTAGAGATTAATTTAGACAACACTACCTACAAAGTGAAATGAACATGGTGAGCATGTGATGTCATAGTCACCTACCTATAAAGAACTGTCCATAATAAAATTTAGGTTGGAACTCTCCAAATTATCAATGGACAAAGACAAAACCTAGATTTGTAGGGCATCTTTTTCAATTCTTTATTAAAAAAAAAAAGATTGTTGCCTATTCCACCACAGAACATCACTTTAAACAGTGGTAACCAGGATGGTAATATTTTTATGTTCCAAAGCCTACTTCAATCACTGGCCTCAAACTTTGGTGCTCCAACATTACTAGATATGAAACATCCAAAGAGAAAATTAGGTCATAGATTTGTGACCTCTACTTTTTACAATCAGATGAACCTTCACTATAACTCAATTTACTTCGGAGTTTGCTAATTTCAATCAGAGGAAATGAAAATGAAAGATTATTATCAGCACTACAAGATCAAACCACTAAAATCATCGCCATAAAAATCACAGTGAGAAACAAAGATGAGAACTCTGATTTCTCCATTTTTTTCATCTATTTCTCTAAAAAAAAGCCTTCAATTGATGTTCTAAACTTCAAATAGAGGAAATAGAAAAGGATGATGATGATGATGATGATGATGATGATGATGAGTAGTACCTTCAAGGAGAGGGAGTGAAGGGTGAGATCTAGGGCCTCATCCTCATCCTCGGAGAAGCAACGGAGAAAGGGGAAGGTTGAATCAATGGAGATGAGGTTGTGAGCATGAGTCGATGAAAGGGATCCTCTCCACGGCCTTACGAAACTTGTGGTACTTGGCCTCCAAAATGCTAGAGTAAAGATGAGCCAGAAGCAATAGAAAGATAGAGGGCCAAAAAAATGAGAGAGAGAAAAGAGAAAGAGAGAGATTATATATACAATGCGTTAATTACAATGGTTATTTAATTGGTTTTTTCCATCTAACCCTTCAAAAATTAATTCTATTAAAAAAATATATAAAAATATATTTATATATATAAGTTTATTTAAAAAATTATTTAAAATCTTAAATATATATTATTAATAGCACATAATTTAATTAAACTTAAAGATATTCATGAAACCATGGATGAAACTATGTGTGTGATTACATGTTTTATAGAGGGTGTATATGTAAAAATGTTTTTATATATATAAATTTAGCGGCTCATATAAACTCCGCCGCTAAAATTTGCCGCTATAGCCCAACATTCTTGTAGTGTTAATGCCTCAAAAGAAGATGGAACATTGCTTTTGGTTATGCGAGCTCTCCTGTGGAGTGCCATCAAGGCTTCTCTGTTACTGTTTTGCAATTTGTGATTTTCAAAAAGCTGGTGACACACCAAAAACCAGATTCTCAGCTTCTGTCCCAATCTTCACTAGACTATCTTGTAGCTGCTTCATATGGGGTCCATTGCAATTTTTGTCAAAATTTCTTGGAAAAATCATTTTCTCCTGCCCATAATTGTCCCTGTAATTTTCATTAAAGAGATCTTCACCATTATCCTCATCACTGGCTCCTCTACATCTTTGTTAGTCTCACGTGTTTCACTACGACAGTCTTCACAGTCTCTAGCAATGTCTTTCTCCGGCAGCGGCAAAGACATGCACATCATCATCTCGCTATGTTGGGAATTTAGAAGACTTATAGACACAAGCAAAAGGAAAACCAAATTAGAGAAGTAAAGACTGATAATGCTCTGTTTATTTATAATTGAACTAGCCTAATATATAGGCAACATTACAACTAAAAAAAAGACCCATGTCTAATAAACATTATCACAAACAGATGATGGGAATAACCACCAAAACTAAAAACAGGATCATATCAAAAACACCATTGATACGATTATTACAAAAACTATTAATAGAATAAGATTACTAAAAGATAAGATAATAACCGAATTTAATTTTGAATTATACTCTAAAAACTATCCCCTTGATTCAAAATTGCATACTCCAAGCCTTGATCTAAAATAAACATGCTTGTTATAAGGAAGTGGTTTTGTGAAGATATCTACCACTTGCATATTTGTGTTACAGTATTTGAGCTGAATCTGACCATTAGCTACCAAGCCACGGATGAAATGAATTCGAATATTGATATGCTTTGTTCTTCCATGGAATACTGGATTTTCATCATAGCCATTGCAACTTTATTGTCACAGAAAATCTCAGTTGTACCTTGTTCTTCTAGACCAAACTCAGCAAGTAAACTCCTCAACCACACTGCTTGACATACAGCTGATGTTACAGCAGCATACTTAGCTTCAAAAGATGACAATGCAGTGGTTGCTTATTTTTTGGAAAGTACTTCCTGAAGTGCTTTTTCTATCCTCTAAAGAACTTTCCCAATAACTATTCGAAAAACCAATCAACTTGAAATCTGAATCTGTAGCATACTAAATACCATAGTTAATTGTTCCAGCCATATAGTGCAAGATTTGCTTTGCAACTCCAAGATGATGCTTTGAAGGATTATGCATAAATCGTGAAACAACACTGACTACAAATGCTATCTCAGACCTTGTATGAGTTAAATATATCGAGCGCCCACCAAGCTTTTAAAAACCTTCTCATCTGCTATACCAATATCATCTTCAATTTGTAATCTCTCACTCAAGTTCATGGGAGTGGTTGCCTTGTTATAATTCAACATATAAAACTTTTTAAGCAGATCATTAGCATATTTCATTTGAGAAATGAAATACCATTTTCCTTTTGCAATACCTCAAAGCCAAGAAAGTAATGTAATAATCTTAAATCTGTCATTTCAAATTGCTTCATCATGCCAAACTTGACTACATCAATTAATGCACAAGAGGAACCCATGTAAATTATATCATCAACATACAGACAAAGCATGACAAAATCAAAGTACCTTGACTCTTCAAATAAGCAGTTGGTTCACTGTGACTTTTGAGAAAAAAAATGCATTTATCTTGTTGTACCAAGCCTTGGGTGCTTGCTTTAACTCGTAGAGAGCCTTGCTTAACTTGTAAACTTTGTCTTCTTTGCCATAGATGATGAATTCTTCAGGTTGAGTGGCATACACTTCCTCCAAGAGTTCACCATTCAAAAATGCAGATTTGATATCAAACTAATACACAGCAAAAGCTAAGAAAGTTCTCACAGTTTCAAACCTTGCAATTGTAGAAAATGTGTCTTCATAATCTATGCCATAAGTCAATGCATATCCCTTTCGTAACCAACCGTGCTTTATGCCTTTCAATGGTCCCATCAGCATGATACTTTGTCTTAAATATTCATTTTAATCCAATTGCACTCCTTCCTTTAGGTAAGTCCACCAATTCCCATGTTTGATTCCTATTAATGGCATTCAACCTTTCCTTCATTGCATTGATCCACTCTTCTTGTTCAGATGCTTCTTCAAAGCTAATTGGTTCAACAACAACCAATGCTTGTGTAGTAGAATAAATTTCTCTTAAAGATCTGAACCTCATTAGAAGATTATTCTTAAGACCTTTTTGAAATTGAATTGTTTGTTGGTGTTGACAACTAAGAACTATCTATTATAACTTTTGCAACTCCATTACTAGTTTCAATTAAAGTTTCAAAATCTATTGAAACATAATTTTCTGTTGCATCTTCATTGTTGTCACAATTCCAACTTGCTTCTTCATTAAACACCACATTCATGGTCATAATTACTTTGCCATTCATCAGATTATACAGCCTATATGCTTTGGGTTGTGTATAATAGCCAACAAAGATGCATTTTATTAATTCTTCATCAAGTTTGCTATGAGAGTTAGAGTTATCCAAAGCATAGGCAATAAAACCAAAAACACGTAAATGGCTTACCGAGGGCTTGCTACCACTCCAAGCTTCATAAAGAATCTAATTTATGACTGCTTTTGTGGGATGATAAATTAAGAAGATAAACCGCAGTAGTTACCCTTTTTTCCAAAACTCATTTCGAAGGTGTTTTCCTTTCAGTATGCTCCTTACCATCTCTACAACTGTACGGTTTTTTCTTTCTGCCACACCATTTTGCTCAAGTGTGTAAGGCGCTGTTAATTCCCCTACGAATATCACTTTCTCTACAAACAAAGAAAATTGGTCAGATATAAATTCATCTTCCTTGTCCGTTCGAAGTGCCTTTATTGGCCGGCCACTTTAGTTCTCAACAAAGGCCTTAAACTTCTTGAAGTTGTCAAAAGTTTCTGACTTAAGTTGTTGAAAGAAAACCCAACTCATGCGGCTGTAATCATCAGTAATAAGCAAGAAAAATATTGACTACCACCAAATGATTTAGTCCTCGTAGGCCCACATAAGTCAAGCATGCACCAATTCAAGTATTCTCGATGCCCTCCAAGACTTGCCTACAGGAAACTGTAGCTTATTTTGCTTTCCATATATACAACCCTCACACAAATCAAGTGAATCAATTCTAGGCAGCCCATATACCATTTATTTTGTGCTCAACAGCTTCAAACCTTTGACATTTAAGTGCCCATACCTCAAGTGCCACAAAACAGACTCACTTGTCTTACTAGCAACAAGAGCATGATGATCAACATTAGAGACTTCTAGAGGAAACATTTTATTTTGCCATAGACACCTTCATAACAACTTGACCCAATTCATTGTCTCTAATAACACATTCATCATAATCAAATAGAATTGAAAAACCACTACCCACTAATTATCCAACACTCAACAAGTTATGTGACAAACTAGGAACAAAGTAAACATCATGAAGTAAATTTACTTTACCATAATTAACCTCCAAAGATATTGTTCCCTTGCCTTCAACTTGAACTGGCTTGTTGTCAACAAGTCTTACTATCAACTTGTGTGTCTCATCAATCTCTCTAAATAAGGATTTCACCCCTATCATGTGATTAGAATAGCCGCTATCAAGAAACCAAATATCAGTTGTAATGCTTATGTCATCATATCGGGCCATAAATAAACTTTCCTATTTTGTCTCCCTTCCACAAAACTTGCTTTCTTCTCCGGTAATTTCTAGCAGTTGGTCTTCATGTGTCCAAAGCGCTTGCAATAATATCATTGGATATTCTTGTAGTTTTTATACTCTTCAATATGCTAGACATGATTTTGCTTCTCTTTCAACCTTTCTTCTTCATCAGAATCAATAAATCCTTTCTCCACCAAGTCCCACAAATACCGAGACTTGAACAAGGTCTTCATTTTGATGCTTAAAAACTCATAATTCTCTCCTTTGAATACTAGAATTGTGGGTTAAGACATGCTCACAGAATTCTCATTCACTGCCATGTGAAGGTCGCTCTCTGATACCACTTTTGTTGGAAATTTAGAAGACCTACAGACACAAGCGAAAGGAAAACCAAAGAAGAGAAGTAAAGACTAATAATGCTCTATTTATTTATTATTAAACTAGCCTAATATATAGGCAACATTACAACTAAAAAAAAGACCCATGTCTAAGAAACATTATCACAAACAGTTGATGGGCATAACCACCAAAACTAAAAACAATATCATATCAAATACACCATTGATACGATTGTTACAAAAACTATCAATAGAATAAGATTAATAAATGATAGGATAATAACTGAATTCAATTTTGAATCATACTCTCAACAAGATGGCATTGTTATCGGCACCGCATTACATATAGTCGTTCACTTTCTTGTATCATCGTAAGGACTTCACACATGAACAGTGTACACTCTTATCATCGATTTCAGCTGTTTGATGCTTATCAGATGGATCAAATCAGTTCATGGCTAGGCAAGGACAAAGTGAGAGAAGCCTCTAGATCATCGACGGATAATGAGGAAACAATGGGTTCCGGTAGCGCCACCGGGCAATTGTTCTCAGAACCATCAGTCTTCTTGCTTGAATCGCTCAACCCTGATCCCAGACAAACTACCACGAATTTCACCGCTATTCATCCGCCTCACAAGCCACCCAGCCTTGTCTTCATCAGCATAGAGTTCCATTTATTCTTAATTACATTACTGATTCGGCCAGAGAACAACAGCGCGATCGTCATCCATCGGCTGCCGAAAAAGAGCATGAGTGTCGGACAATAATGCGTCTTCATCGGGGTGAATAGCCAGTGTTCCAAGTCCGACAAGAGCTGGTTGCACCATCAGAGCTATCATGACTTGCCAGAACATCCTGCGATCGAGCTGCTTATCAACGACTAGTAACATGATCACCTTCTGGTGCAACGCCTTCATCTTACTTACTCCAATCATCGCCCTTATCACCATCGATGACCACCTACGACAGTGAGGAGATCTTGACTCTCACTTCTTCGTCCATTCACGGCGAATGGGAGACGTTACAGCAACAACAAGAACAACATCAACAACAATAATAGCAACTTCAATATTTTTTTAGCAGTGGCAGCCATCATCGCCTCGATCCTTCTACTTTCTCCGAGGACTAATGTCACTTTCTTTGCCCGTCTATCTCTCTCTATGGTAGCAACGGCAATAGCTTCGATATTTTCTCCAATGACAGAGAAAAAGGAAAAGAAACGGTAACAAGGGTAGCAGGCAACAACAATAGCAAGCAGCGATGGCGTTAAGCAACAACATCAAGCAACGATGGCAACAACAGCGATGACAACAGGCAACAACAATAATTCTCTCTTTTTTTTACTTTTTTGTTATAGATATGTAAGTATGAGGGGAGAGAAACACCTTCTTCTTCTTCTTCTTCTTCTTCTTCTCTCTCTTGTCTTCTTCAACATTTTATCTCTTTGGCTCCTTTCCACTTCTCCTTTGTCTTTGTCCAAATTTTCTCCCCTTCTGTTTTTGTAGCCTCACGCTCTTTTTTAAAAGCGTTCAAGCTTCACGTCGTGGCTAGTCGTGGGATTGTTACCTTGATCGTGGCAATTGTTTTGAAGATGGCGGTGACCACGACAACTTTATTTTATTTTTTTAATGTTATTAATTTTTAATTTACTATTATTATTTGACATTCTCTTATATTATATTATTATATATATTTTTATTTCATTTCATTTTATTTTATTTATTTATTATATATATTATCTTTATCTAATTTGGATTTTTTATTTACTTAATTATATAAATTATTTTCATCGATTTTTTTATTATCTTTATCTAACTACATTTTTATTATTATTATTATTATTATTATTATTATTATTATTATTATATATTTATCTAATTTTATTTTTTATATATATATATATTTTATTTTATAATATTTATTTATTATTACTTTTTATATATATTTTTTAATATTTATTTTATTTTATTTTATGAATTTTATCCAATTTGATTTAATTTAATTTATTTTGTTAATTTATTTGATTTTTCTTAATTTTTAAGTTATTATATTTATTATATATATATATATGCCTTGTGATTTGTATTCACGGCTGATCTTGGGCTTAAGATCGCCACAAGAACTGTGCTCTTGGTTGATCTTGGGATTTTTTTATTATTTTAGATTATCTCAAGATATGTGCTCTCAGATGATCTTTGGGATTTTGAATATTTTGGATCAGCTCGAGATATGTACTCTCGATTGATCCTGAGATTTTAATAATTTAGATCATCTTGAGATCTGTGCTCTTGGTTGTTCTTGGTTGATCATCTTGAGATATTTGCTTTTTGGTTGATCCTGAAATTTTGAATATTTTAGATCACCTCGAGATCTGTGCTCTCGGCTGAGCTTGGGATTTGAATATTTTAGATCATCTCGAGATATGTGTTCTCGGCTGATCTAGGGATTTGAATATTTTAGATTGCCTCAAGATATGTGCTCTCGGCTGATCTTGAGATTTATCGTAATTCCATTGCAATTTGGCTGCATGTAATTAAGATAAACATATTTTATAATTTTTATTTTTAATTATATAAGGACATGTATTTAATTAATTTTTTTTTATAAACAAATGTCCCCTCCATACTTCTCTCACAAAAAAATTTAGTGAGATTGAGTGAGAGAAGTCGGATCTCCAAATCTTTTTATACATCACAACCAAACATGTTATTGATTCATGAAAATGAAACTTTGAGATTACATGCCATGCATTTCATCATAGATAAAAGTACACAAAAGTCAATGTTTTGCATTAGGAAGTACGCACAATCGTACATGACTGGTCTACCTCCTCTTTTATAAGGGACCAGACGTTATGTCATAGACAAACATTTCACATTATGCATAATACTTCTTTAAAAATGACCATTGATAGGTGGCATGGGTCTTTCTCCATTCACCCGACATATGAACCTTCCCAATTTGCTTTGAATTTGCCCCGAGTCCGCTTGTTGGTGATGATAGGTCTTCTGAGGACAAGAACCATTTCTCCTTTTTGTAAATGTGTGAAAACTGACCAATTTATTATAAGCTTGGGACATCTTTGCTTTATAAACTTCAAGATTCTACTGTAATTCTATCCTTTTTTCATCAAGAGAGTCTAACTCATCTAGGAAAAGTAAAATATTTTCTTTATTTGATATTTCATTCTGTAACGCCATGCTTAGTGAAGGTATTTGAATTTCAAGGGCAGGATTGCTTCAGTTCCTAACACTAAAGAAATGGTGTGCATTATGTTGGAGTCCTATACATGTACAATAAGCCCATAGAAGCTCGGGAAGCCTATCATATCAATCCTTTTTTATTTTTGGGCATAGCTTTCTTTAAAAATTTTGAGAGAGTTTTCTTAAATGATTCCACCAACCCATTTGCTCTCGCATTATAGATGGAGGTATATCTACATTCTATTTTGTGATGTTGTGCAAATCTCCCAATTTTAAAGCTTCTGAAAGTGGGGCCATTTTTTGAGATAATTCTTCTTAGAATTCCAAACCTGTATAGGATATTTACTTTGAAGAATTTTATGATGTTCTCAGTCTTTACTTCTCATATAGGAATAGCCTCTGCCCATCTGGAGAAATAATCTGTTGCATCCAATATGAATCAATGCCCCAAAGATGATGGAGGCTCAATGGGACTGATCACATTTTGTTACCTATATCTCAAAAGGCCATAAAGAGATTGCGGGATGTAAGGGATTCGGATGCTAGTGAATAAAATCCCCATGAATTGAACATAAATTTCATTTTCTTGCATATTCAATGCAATCTCTGATCATGGTTGGCCAATAACATCCCATGTGCTTATCTTAAGTCGTATCTTGGGTCCAGATTGATGTGCACCACAAATCCCGAAATATATATCATGCATGACTTCATTTGCTACTTCATATGAAAGACATCGCAGGAGTAGTTGATCATATGACATGCAGTACAACGTATCATTAATCAGGGTGAATCTTAAAGCTTTCTTATTTATCCCCTTGCAATTTATCATGTTTCAAATATTCCAAGAATGGTTGCCTCCAATCTTCCTCTAGCATCTCGAGGGTGAAGACTTCCATGTTGCCTTTAGTATTTTCTTCTTCAATGTTGTTGAGGATTGTACTTATGGGTCCTCTATTCTTATAGTGATTTGAATTTCATCATGATTTTGATTTGCCAATTCCTTTCCTATCCTTTCCAAAGAATTAGCTTCTCCATTTTCTGATCTTGAAACCCTACTCAACTGTACTTGGGGAATTTTTTTCATTAACATTTTGACCTTCTTATAGTATTTAAGAAACTCTACTGTATATTTTGTATTCTCCTTCGACTTGCTTGATGATGAGTTGTGAGTCTCCAAATATATGGATATATTGAATTTCCATTATGATTGCCAATTCCAAACCAACTATGAGAGCTTCATATTTCACTTCATTGTTTGTGCATGGCTCTGTAAGGGAAAGTGCATATTTGAGGATTCCTCCTTCTAGTGTAACGAGCACAAGTCCTATCCCAGCTTTGATTTGTGGAAGCTTCAGACCTGAGTGCCGGCTTTATGGACGATGCTCTATTAAAATATAGTCGTCATTCTACTTCTTTTAATAAAAGAGTCTCTTCATTAAGAAGATCATAGTTAAGAGGTGAATCATCAGTGAGAGGATGCACTGTGGAGAAATTTGATAGCGCTTGCCCTTTAGTAGCTCTCTATGGAATGTATGTTATATCAAACTCCATTAAGATCAGTGCCCATTTTACAAGTCTTCCTGTGAATATTGGCCTTGTCATAAGATATTTGAGAGAATCAATTTTGGATATAAGAATAATTTTATATGCCAACAAGTAGTGTCTCAATTTCTTTACTACAAACACCAAGGCAAAGCAATGCTTTTCAATGGGTGTATATTTACTCTCAACTCCTATCATAGACCATCTGGAACCCTTGTGATATGCAATGTGCTTTCTTGGGCAGACCCTTTGGTATGGCTTGTGTCATTTTCATCTTTTGAAGATTTAACATCACTACCACAGTGAGGCAATCCTAATTCTTTCTTTTTGGATAGTGGAATAGCATTAGATGGTTTTGCCAAAGCCTTTTCTATCAAGCTTGGTGTTTTGCCCCCCTTTGCAGATACCAAGATAGTATTTGGCATCCTCATAATATATTTCATAGACACCAAAGGGTTCAATTTCACCATCAATTGTACATTCTTCTCCATCCACTATATATTTCATGCATTGATATGGGTTGAAGGGACCATCCGGTTTTCATGGATCCATGGCCTACCCAACAAGGCTTTGTATGAGGCATCAACTTCAATCACGTGAAACTTCACATCAGATATGATCTTTCCAAACTTGATCGGGAGAGTGATAGATCCCAATGCATTTTGACTATGTTGATTAAAGCCCTGAATAATGATCCTTTCTGGAGATAAATGACATACTTTCAGAGCTAATACCCGAAGAGTATTGAGGATCATTAGGTTTAAGGAAGACCATAGATCAACAAGAATTCAATTGATCTTTATCCCATCACAAGATCCTATCATATACAATGTTCTATTGTGCTCTACCATTCCAAGTAATAAATCTTCATCAGTTAATGATACTAAAAGTGTATGTGTTGCGTATAGAGCTTCTATCATATTAATTTTAGCAAAATAAGCCTAATACTCCTCAAGGTTTTGAAGTGCATGTATTAAAGTTTCCCTAACTTCTATTGACATCATGAGTGCATCATACATACTAAGTAGAGCTGGGCCTTTCTTCAGGTGTGCCAAGATATTATAGTCTTGTTTCTTCAAGGGTTTCTTTGATGAGACATTTTCTTCTTCTATCATCTTCCTTTTATTGTTATCATTAGAGATGGAAGCCTTTCATGATTGGAGTAACTTGCCGGTTCTAAGCTGCATTTAATGTACATGGCATGATACCTCATCCTTTTCATCTAGAAAATTCAACTCATCATAAGAACTTTCCTGGCATGCTATGGCGTAACAAACACCTCTTGATTCAAAATCATCACCATTCAACTTCAAGTTTCCCATGGAGACTTGATTTTGTAGCAATTTTTGAAAATTTTGACAATTTTCTATAGTATGTCCCACAAGCTGGTGATATGGACAATAATTTGGGTGACTGTCCAAATGCATCAAGCATGGCCTTTTGGGCTTAGGTAAATCTAGCCCTTCTTTCATGGCTCGATTAAAAAGTTCTCTTCTCTTGTCTTTTATGATTTCAAAGTCTGAAGGAATGGATTTGTCCTTGACACTTATTATAGAGGATGTAGGGTTCACGATTTCTGGATCAAAAGTTTTGCCTGTCGACTTTGAAAGATGATCCTAGATTCATCCCATTTATTGTCAGCAATATGCAATTGTATTAGCCTATTAGCTGATTCCTCCATCACCCTTTGAATGAAAGAAGAG
Source organism: Dioscorea cayenensis subsp. rotundata (assembly GCF_009730915.1). Taxonomy (NCBI): domain Eukaryota; kingdom Viridiplantae; phylum Streptophyta; class Magnoliopsida; order Dioscoreales; family Dioscoreaceae; genus Dioscorea; species Dioscorea cayenensis. The sequence continues at coordinate 61,885 of NW_024087763.1, forward strand.
AATTTTTTAGCAAGCATCACTTTTCTCAGGGCATTATACTTCGGAGTCTTTGGAGTATAGTATGGTTTCTTTGGCTTTTCTAATTGGTCTAGCTCTGAAATTTTGGCATTTATCTTCTTCACTCTTTCTCTGAATGTCATTTTCTTTTCTGCTTCTTGCTGATGTAAGGCCAACCATGGCGATCATACAGTTCTTTTGACTCAGAAAAACTATCTTTATCATCATCTTGGTCACATTGTAGAGTATTCACCTCCAAAAATAGCCCTACAAGTTTCCACTTGAATTTTTTTCATCATTTTCTTAAACTAATTCCTCCAATAGCTCTTTAACCTCCTTGAGAAAATAGTCTTTAAGAGTGATCAACATCATTTCCTTCCGTTCATATTCTTCAAGAGATTCAATATATTCTTCTATGATGGATTTCTTGCACTTTGTGTGTTCGTGTTTTTGCTTCTTCTTCTTATTCTTCTTTTTGCTCTACTTTATTGGAAGCTTTTCGCGGGTTTTTAGGCATTTCTCCACTTGATCCATGGGAGCTCGGCTAACTTCTTCAGCATCTTCTTTGACTTTTTGGATATGAATATTTAACACAATTTCTCTAGAACAGAAGGAATTTTAACATCAAATATTGATGGGAGTATTATTATATTACCCACTACTGTGATTTCTCCTTGTGATGATCCCGTCATAGTCTGGGGTAGTCACATAGCAAATTTGTTCAGCAGGTTGTTCCAAGAGAACACTCTTGGAGAGTGAATCTTCTCTTCTAGATATTGATGTTCAAGCCAATCTTTAAAGACATAGCAGTCTTCAATTGTATGTCCCAACACTCTAGTTACGGGCAATAATTGGGATGATCTTTTTTACTTTGTTCTTCGGGTCTTACACTCAGGCAGTTGAAGGCCTCCTTTCATGACATCTATTAAATATTTTTGAAGTTTTATCTCTTTGAAAAGAGTACTTTTTGTTCATTATCTCTTTCAATGAGGGAATAGGCCTTGGTTCATTTTTATGAGCACCTAAGCTAGGTGGCTTAGCTTGTTTAAGCTTATGTAATTCTATAGTGTGTTTTTCCTTTATCAACATTGAAAGTTGTAGCAATGTACTTGACACCTTCTACCTTTTTAGTCTTGTCATTTTTGGATGTCTGGAACTTAGATAACACCTTTAGGGCTAGTCCTTTACAATTTTTTGACTTGTGAGATCAACTTTTGAAATGTCATGATAGCAGATGTAATTAGGAAAGGTGCTATCCAGCTGGTAATATTCCCGAGTACTAATCCCACTGCTTAAGGTTGGTCCAGGGGTTGTTCACACTTAATACTTAGGTTTTTCCATCTCATATTGTAGTCAACTACTTTTTCATCTTTGTTTTGACGAGTGGCTGTGAGTCAACTATCTTGATCTTATTACTAACACCTCCGAACTGTACTTGAAAAGCATCTTTAGCTGTTGCCAATTTTGAATCGAGTCGGGTTATAAACTTGTATACCACTCAAAAGCAACTCCTGTGAGGCTGGCAGAAAATTATTTGAGAAGAGTGATGGTTTTGCACTTGTGTCTCCACATGCTATTACAAAGTGAGCCAAGTGTTGATAAGGATTACCAATCCCATTAAATTGCTTAAATTTATGCACATTGTATCTATTAGGATAGGGTACTAAGTCATGACAGCCGGGATAAGGTTTGTCACTATCAATTCTTATCTCACTATTTTTGGCATGTTTAAGTTTAGTGGCCACCATTGGTTGTATCTCCTCCCAAGTTATTACAACTAAATGTTCTTGGATAGGGATAGTTATTGTTCCTCCTTGCCCCACTGCTTGAGTATTCTTTTTTGGTTGAGGGATTAGATTATTCAACCTTTGCGCCTGTTTGTTTTTTGCATCTGGAATACAATTTGCCATCAAGGTGCCATTTGTTTTTGCATCTGGAACACAGTATCCATTAACATCATCATATTTTCATACATTTTCTTGTATTTTGTTTGTTGATTTTCCATTTGTTGGAATTTCTTCAAGATATTGTTCTGGTCCAGACAAAAAGCTGGTTCATCTTCATTTCGAGGATATGCCCCCTTGTAATATTTTGGTGCATCATGTGGAATATGGCTTGAACCTTCTGCTCTAACCATGTTTTGAGAATCTAGTGCCCGTCTATGAGATCTTATGACTGATCATGTGAAAGCCTAGAGTAATCAAACTTGATCATTTGGCAAAGTAATTCGATCAAAAATAGTTTTACATGCTTTCAGCACAAACTACTTCTTTTGATAAAATTCCCTTGGCTTCATTTTGTTTGATTGAAATTCCTTCGATGTTGTGTATGTCTTATAAAAATTTTTGTTGAAGGAAGTTTTATGAGATTTTGGGGGTCTACCGCCTTTTTTTTCATACTGCAGTGGTAGTGTTCTTCTTAACCATATTGAGAGGTCCAAATGAGTTTTTGAAAGAACCCATTCAATTATCCTTCTTGTTTTGGAATGACAAAAATTTAATTTGCGATTTGGGATTTTCACTTTCCTAGTTGTCAGCCTTGAAAACACACTGTTCCTAGGCTTAGCTTCTTCAGATTTAAAAATCCCACTTTTCTTTCCCTTTGACGGTAACAATGAAAGTTGGTTCATCATTTGTAGAAAATATCTTTTTAGGACATGATAGCCTCTGAAAGACAAAGGTTCTTGGTTTTTCATCAAGAATATTCAACTCAAATGTAGGAACAATGATGTTTGGGTGATGACCCTTAGATGACAGACGTGGGACCGTCAGGTTTTCCTCAAGATATAAATTTCTTTTCACAAACTGTACAGATTTGGAGATTGTGCCGAATCTCATCTCAGCTCCAGCAGCTCTAGTGTTGACAACACAATTAGGCAATTGAACTTCAGATCCTTCCAAAAGGAAAATAGTCAGCTTCGGGCTTCCAAGTACAATTGAACTCTTGAAAGCCATTTTACCTGCAATAACAATATCAACATTCATTTTCTTATGTATGACTTCTTACAGAACTAATTCTAATGATCCAAACAAAGTTTATTGACTGGAATTTAGAGAGAGCCAATAAAAAGCTCACAGAAATACAACAACAATATATACATAATTGGAGTCATTACCCAGAGGTAAGCTATAACAACAACATTTGTTATTTCTGCAGGATAAGACCCCCAAAGAGAGCAAGAACAAGATGCATAAACTGCAACATATTACTATGTTTGTTCTGTGCAGAGTTAAAGTTACAATTGGAAATACCTTTGGGACAAGAAATAATACCACTAACAAAGGTAGACCACATGAGGCTGATACTAGAACAAGCACAGCACATAATAGAACTAGAACAAAAAATTGAGCTCCTTCAGAGAAATAGAGGCAACATTACTAGCTACACAACTCTCCGAATGCGGGACTAGGAAACAAGTGAGACGAAAGACATATGGCCTCAATAAACGAAGAAATTGATCAGATATCGACGATGAAGTCGTCCAAAATAATCTCCCTCAACTCATAGCAATTTTAGAAGTAAAAGGTAAGTCCATCCACTCAAAAGCTACACTAGACACAAGAGCATCCCGTTGTTGTGTTAAGTATTCAAAGATTACCATCATATTGCTATGGATACCACTAGATATGCAGTACAGATGTGAAAATCCTAATCTACCCTACTCAGCTCAATAATGAAAGGGTATTTATGTAACCTTAAGTACTCCACTGACAAAGGTTATCCCTTTTGTTGTGAAATCTGTCAAGCAGCCATTGTAATTATACAATGAAGCCCACTCTATATAAAGAGCTTCACTTATGTAAGAGGGATATAGTTCGTATAACTCTCGAACCTTCCCGATTGAGTAACAGAAGAAGAATTCCCAAGTTTGAATCTCAGCCTTTTTACTCCGAGTACCAAGATTTGAATAAGAACTTGGAAGAACATTTGTTGAGGTACTTTATGAAACATCAGATAGGTATGACTTTGATTTATGAATTTGGGTTGAAAAGGACCCGCCTGTGAGTTATGCCAACGGGGTGTGTCCTGGGCGAGAAAATATGGTGAGAAGTTTGCATAGCAGTTTTCCCACAATACCTGAGTAATTGAGACAATCATGAGCCTTCAAAAGCCCACGTCCCCGCACAATTCACTCTATTCGGTCAAGCCTGGCAAAAACGTTGGAACTTCTTCCAGTAGGATGGATGAGTAACATTCCATTTGCAGAGATTCCCCAACTATTTCTACTGCACACATCATCTTCATCTATTTTGCGAGTAATATTGAAGAAAACATATTGTTTCTGTAAGCAGAGTTCCCTTGATATTGTACTATCTCTTGTCCTGCGATTTGGAAGCCATTAAGATCAATAATGATTTCTTGAAGTTCGACTATTGTTGAATAGGACCTGTTCTCCTTTTACTTTTGTGTTAATGAGCATTTGTACTTATGTTGGTAGTTTTCCTAACCATTCTTGTCTGAAAGAAGATTTAAGATTCATCAATGTTACTTAAAAGTATTAAAATCTCTTTCTTTTTATTTATTTGTGCTCTAACTGCTGGATGAAAGATTTCTCCATGCCATTTTTGTTTTCTTTCTTGGCTAAGCTTTCTCGAGATGTTTTTATAAGAGGTGTCTCTTTTTCGAATGGTAGTTCTTGGAGGCATTATCAAGTAAATTGCTTTTAGTATAGGAAGCCCTCGCCATCCTTGTGGAAAATTTCCTTTTCCCTACCGCCTTTTTGCAGAGTTCCCCATGTATGATAAACTCCTTTCTTAGTTCCTTCAAGGGATAAAATATTTCAAGTCTTGTTTTTGTTTCTTTAACAAAATAATAACATAATGCATTTAGTGAATCGGATTTTTGATGTTGAAGTTGAAGATCTCCATAATGCATTAACAAGTATTTTTGTTGGTATCTAATTCTAAACCCATATAGAATTCTAAAATTTCCTAGCTTCTTCCTTAAACTATGGTAATTTCACTTAACGCCTTTGGTTTCCATTCTACCGATAAGGGCTTGTGGTTACTATCCTGATAACCCTACTCGGCTCCCCTAGATTATCTTTCCTTTTATATGTCGATCTCACTTGCAGTCCCGTTTCTTGTGTTTCGATCATAAATTTACCCATCTATTAATTGAAAGTATTATTTAGTTTATTATAGAAAATTAACTATTGCCATACAACTGCTCTAAGAGTAAAACTATCATAGAGAAGATCAAATTTTTCTGAAGAATATATCGTGCCATTATTTCTGCTGCCTATCTGTCGTGATCGTAAGTTTTTATAGGTCCCACTACAATAGCGAGCAATTTTCTTTGTTGACACTAAGGATATGGAAGGTGGAGACTTGATAAGGATCCCTAGAATCGCACAAAGTGCGGAGCGGAAAAAGGGAAAATAGGGCTAGTAAGGGCGTAAGATCTGGTAAACCAAAAAGCATCCGGCTATAGTGTGCCTCATATTTGTGTTATAAGATTTTGCTAATAGAAATATGTCAAAACAACTTGAATACTTAGACTAGATCTAAAAGCATATCGACGAGTAAAGTTTCTCTTGATAATTTTAAATATTATTGCTTTGTAGAAAGAAATAGTCATAAACACAGGTTCCACTCTGAAGATCATCAATTAAACTTGCTGTGTGATACTTCTTTAAATATCTTATATAATTTGCATGTTTGTAGAAATTATTGCTATCAAACCAGTGAACGTTTTCTTGAAATAAATAATAAAAAGTTTAAAAAACTAAAAGAAATAGATGAAAAGCTTGAATATCTCAAGCAACAAAAGGTTCCATTACAAGGACAACAATTAACAACAGAACACCTATCAAAGAAAGCTGAAAGAGATATTTTTCAAGCTCTAAAGAAGGTGGAAGACAAAGTTAATAATTTGGAAATTATTGTTTCCAAATTACTAGAATTAGTTAATAAATTAATTTAATGAGCAAAGACAATTTGAACTCGTTAAAAAGCTCCAACAATCTATTGAATAATCACCTTTTTGGACCTTTTCATTGGATCTCTTACAGTTCTTCCTCAAATATCGTGGATTCAAACAAAATAATACAATAATTGAGCTTTTATTATCATTACATAGAAAGCTTGATTTATTAACACAGAGTGTTAAACAGCCGACGCTAGAAGAAGCAATAGTAAATCTCACTACTAAAGTGTAGAATCTAAATTTAGGAACCAGTACAGAGGAAAACCCCATCATAAAAGCACCACCAAGAAAACTTTCCGTTTGGGAAGATCCAAAGAAACAAGTTGAAGAATACAGACTAAAACATGGGAGATAAAGACCTAGTACTCTTGCCAACTAAGGATATCATAAGGCCTTACAAGAGACAATGGTATAAAAATTCAAATGCGAAGGACAAAAAAGTGGTTATAGAAACATTGATCAATCCAGAACAACAACTTGATCTAAGCATAGCTAAACAGGCACAACTAATTCCAGCGGAAACACTATACCAGCATGGTTTTTGGGAAAATTCTCCCAAAGTTTACCAACATTATAGTGAAGAAATAATATCCTGTTGTGATAATAAACAACAGATAAATTTGAGTTTCTCAAATGACTCAAAACATGAATTATTAAAAAGGAAATATCCGATAATTCATATTGGATTAGTCCTTATAGGCATACATGGCCTTCACAGAAAAAATTACGACTCCAAGGTTTTAATTACTTTGGTAGATTCCTCAGATAACATACCATAGAAAGCAACTATTGGCTCTATGGAGATAGATATGAGCAGTAATCATGAAATCTGTTATTTAGCCCCAAATATGGCAATGACTGTTTCTGATTTTTGTAAATATTTCACCCTCATAATCAAAACAAAAGGATATGAATCAATGAGCCAGAGAAATAATTTGCTAATAACCACGGCACTGGTAGGAAGGTTAGGATTCAATTCCTCCACAGCTTACAAATTAAAAATAGAAAATGTATTAGTACATTTGGAAACTCAAGGAATCAAAGCCATTGAAGGAAAGAAATTCTCCTCAACAGAATATGATAGTGATGAATGGCAAATCTCCTTAGGCCAAACACAAAAGATACCCACTAGATTAGATTATTGGGCCTCAACATCCAGTAATCCGTAACAACGAACTTTCGATTCTCCTCTACAAACCAGGGAAGGATGTGAGAAATGTAAGAATTTAAGTGATAATGAAACAATACTAGTCATTAGGCAAGTGACTATGAGGAATGGATCTAAGAAATATTTGATTTACAAACAAGAATTGTTTCGTCGTGGGGAACCCTTAAATATAGAACAGAGAACCAAAAGGGAGAAGAAAATAGGTCAACCTATTTAGCGATCATTATGAAGAAGATGAAAATGAAACAATTGATCTATTAGATCTGTTGGGCAAAGCTAATACCTCAAAAAATAGCATGCCTATTTCACCATTACTCTTATGTTCAGAACAATTCTCATAATACTCTTTCATAAATGAAGAAATGATTTCTAGTGAAGATGAGGATTTTTCTTCAAAAGAAACAAAACCCAAACCTGAGAAAAGAATCATACACTGTAGTAAATGCCAACAAGAAGGACATAATAAGAGAACTTGTGAAAGCCATACATCCTCAGAACAAGTGATACCCTTAATTGAAGAAGAAATCATACAAGGAAAAAGATTATTAGAATGTCTACAAGAATTCAATAATCAAGAACCGTAAATGTAATATCCGTCTACAACATACAGAACATGTGATGATGGAAGCGTAATCTTCAAATCGTCAAACATCAACAATCTGTCATCACCAACAAGCAGTATCAGGAGTTCCTTCTTTTGGACCTGCAGTCTTGATGCCTCATCCAATTACCCAAATACCCATGGGAATGAAGAATACCAGGACCACAACTAGATACTGGTTCAATACTATTATTACCTAAAATTGCAAAATGGGAAGAAACAATTAGAAGATGGGAAAGTAATACCATTACTCATGTAGCCACCAAACAATTTGCAGATAATACGGATAAAGTATTATATATAGAAAATCTCCTAGGAGAAACAATAAAGTTATATTTTCAAAACTGGAGAACAACATTTCCTAATGAATTCCAAGCATTACTAGAAGGAGCTGAGGATACCTCTAATATCACTTCCCAGATTCGCCAAATTATTCTAGGATATGATGAATACAGAGGACAAACTAAAATGCAAAACCAAACCCTTCTAGACTTAGAACAATTACAGATCAATAACATGAAAGACATAGAGGTGTATTCTACTACATTTTTGGCACTTGCATCCAAAACTGGTTCAGCATTTTTAAGCCCTGAAATAAGTGCTAAATACTTTAGAAAACTACCACCTCCTTTCAACATCAAATTACAAGAATTATGGGATCAAAAATTTCCTAACATGGCAGTAGGAGTAGCTCCAAGAATTGATTTCACATATAAAGTTTTACAAGATCTTTGTAAAACTAATGAATTACATCGTCAGGCAAAAGACTTTTCCTTTTGTAAAAACATAGTTGTCCCAGGCCAATATTCAAAAGGATACTAGCCAAAGAAGTCATTAAGAAGATCCTCCCGATATAAAGGACAAAATGCTAGGGCTAACTCAAGTCGGAAATTTAGAATGTATAAGAAAAACTGGAAAGCCTAATAAATGTAGATGTTATGTTTGTGGAGAAGTAGGACACTTTTTACAAAGGAATGCCGAAACAAAAATGTTGATAGCCAAAAGAATGATGATATATGAAGAACTAGACCTAGATCCACAATGGGATATTGTAAGTCTCAATGATGGAGAAGATCCAAATGATTCGGGATATATGTTCTTTCTCATAATGAAGAAGAACAAAAAGAAAGACTCTCATTTCTTACGTAATCCAATTCTAATGATCCAAAACAAAGTTTATTGATTGAATTTAGAGAGAGCCAATAAAAAGCTCACGTAAATACAACAACAATGTATACATAATTGAGCTCATTACCTGTAAGTAAGCTATAACTAACATCTCGTTATTTCTGCGGATAAGACCCCCAAAGAGAGCAAGAACAAGATGCATAAATTGCAACATATTACTATGTCTGTTCTGTGCAGAATTAAAATTACAATTGGAAATACCTTTGGGACCAAAAATAATACCACTAACAAAAGTAGACCATGTGAAGTCGATTAGTAGAAGCAAGCAGACACATAATAGAAATCTGGAACAAAAATCGAGCTCTTTCAAAAGAAAAAGGAGAAATAGAGGCAACATTAATAGCTACACAACTTTCTGAACTAGGAGTAGGAGAAACAAGTGAGAGCAAGACATATGGCCTCAATAAATGAAGAAATTGATCGATATCAAGATTAGCAAAACTTGTCCCAAAATAATCTCCTCAACTTCACAACAATTTTAGAAGTAAAAGGTAAGTCTAATCCACTCAAAGCTATACTAGTACACAAGAGCATCTCGTTGTTGTGTTAAGTATTCAGCATTACCATCATATTGCTATGAACAACTCTTACAGCCAGTAAGTCTTCATGGACTTAACAATACAGAAGAAACTAGGCTAAGGGTAACAACAAGAAGTATTATCCTAAACCAAGAAAGGTACCATTTACCTCTCACCTATGTGACTCCAACAATCTCAGGAGAATTGCAACTTGTAGTTGGAATGAATTTTATACATTCCTTTAAAGGAGAAGTCAAGATAGAAGGAGCTGTGACCTTCTATAGAAAGAGTGATATCCTTCAAACTTCACCAATAATTAACAAATCTTTGGTGATGGAAGAAGAAGTAACTATCAGCCACATTACAGAAATACAGGTACAAGATTATTTGTTTTACAATATCGAAAGTCTTACTGATTTTGAGCAACAAATAATACATGTACTCAAAAAAATTAGAGGAAAACCTAACCATTGGGAATAATCCTCTACAACATTGGCAGAAAAATAAGATATTATGTAAGTTGGACATTTTAAACCCTGATATATCCATACAGGACAAGCCTATTATACCTTCTCCTGCAATGGCAGAAAAATATAATAAGCACATAACTGAATTAATGGCCTTAGGAGTCATACGATCTTCTAACAGTAGACATCAAACAGCAGCGTTCATAGTCAACAAACATTCAGAACAGATAAGGGGAAAGAGTAGGATGGTTTACAACTACAAAAGACTCAATGATAATACCTATAAAGACCAATACACTCTCCCAGGTATTGACTATTTACTAATGAAAATTAAAGACAAAAAAGTCTACAACAAATTTGATTTGAAATAAGGATTTCATCAAATAATGATGGATCCTAACAGCATAGAATGGATTGTCTTCATCTGTCCACAAGGTCATTTTGAATGGCTAGTCATGCCCTTCGGATTAAAGAATGCCCCTTCAGTATTCCAAAGGAAAATGGATAACATTTTTTGGAAAGTATTCTGACTTCATCTGTGTCTACATAGATGATATTCTGATCTTTTCAGAAGAAATAAACCAATATGTCCAACATCTGCTCCTATTCTTTGACTTATGCAAATCTGAAGGGTTAATCCTTTCAAAAACAAAAATGAAGATAGGAGTCTCTCGAATTGAATTTCTTGGATTAGAAATAGGAGACGGCCAAATCCAACTTCAACCATATATTGTTAAAGAGTATAATTGAATATCCAGAACACCAATTAGAAGATCTAAAAGGTCTACAACGATTTTTAGGGATACTTAATTATGCCAGAAATTATATCCCAAACCTTAGTAGATACACCAGGGTATTCTACAACAAATGTTCTATAAAAGGAGAAAGAAAATTTAATTCTCAAGACTGGAAAATGGTTGAAAAAAATTAAAAGGGGTAATATCCAATTTACCTCCTTTAGTTTTGCCAAAACCTATCAGTTACATAATCATTGAAACAAACGGATGTTTAGAAGGATGGGGAGGAATCTTAAAATGGAAACCTTCAAAAACTGAGTCTCCTTCAACAGAGAAAATTGCTCGCTATTGTAGTGGGACCTATAAAACTACAATCACAACAATAGACGCAGAAATAATGGCCTTCATATATTCTCTAGAAAAATTTAAGATCTTCCTCTATGATAAAAAAGAATTTACTCTTAGAACTGATTGTATAGCAATAGTTAATTTCTATAATAAATTAAATAATAAAAAACTTTCAATTAACAGATGGGTAAATTTCTGTGACCAGCTTACAAGAACAGGACTTCAAGTGGAAATCGAACATATAAAAGGAAAAGATAATCTAGGAGCTGATAGGTTATCAAGGATAATAACCACAAGCCCTTACAGGTAGAATGGAAACCAAAGGCATTAAAGGTAAAGAATTACCACAGTTTAAGGAAGAAGCCAAAGGAAATTTTAGAATTCCTTATGGGTTAGAACTAGACACCCAACAAAAAATACTTGTTAATGCATTATGGAGATCTTCAACTTCAACATCAAAAATCAGTGCACTAAATGCATTATGTTATTATTTTGTTAAAGAAACAAAACAAGACTTCAAATATTTTGTCCTCTTTGAAGGGACTAAGAAAGGAGTTTATCATACATGGGGAAATCTACAAAAGGCAGTAGGAAAAAGGAATTTTCCACAAGGATGGCGAGGCTTCTATACTAAAACAGCTGCTGATAATGCCTTCAAGAACTACCATTCCAAAGAAACAGGAGAGACCTCTTATAAAAACCTCCCTGAAAAAACGATAGCCAAGAAAGAAGACGAAATTGGCATGGAGAAATCTTTCATCCAACAGATTAGAGCACAAATAAATAAAAAAGAAAGAGATTTTAATACTTTCGCAACATTGATGAATCTTAAATCTTCTTTCAGACAAGAATGGTTAGGAAAACTACCAACATAAGTACAAATGCTCATTAACACAAAAGTAAAAGATGAGTTCTATTCAACAATGGTCGAACTTCAAGAAATCATTATTGATCTTAATGAAGCCCAAGCTGCAGGACTAGAGATAGTACAATATCAAGGGCTTGCCTTACAAAACCAATATGCTCCTTCAATATTACTCGCAAAAATAGACTGGGAACAATTTGCGGTAAAAGAAATAGTTGGGGAACTCTATGCAAATGGAATGTTACTCCTGTTCTCCATTCCTACTAGAGAAGAAGTTCTAACATTTTTTGGGCCAAAGCTTGAAGAAATAATGAGCTATGCATGGGGACATGGTTTTGAAGCTCATATTGTCTCAGAATTACCAAGGTATTGTGGGAAAACTTTTATACCAGCTTCTCACCATATTTTCCTCAGCAGACACACCCCACATTGGCATAACTTCACAACTTGTCCTTTCAACTTAAAATTCATAAATCAAACTGTTACCTATACAGAATATTTCATAAATTTTAAAGGACCTACAGATGACTGGAAACTATTAGGAGAAACTCTGACCACCAAAGTTTGGGTCCTCAATGGAGTCGCCATAAGGGCCAGAGGGTCATCCCAAATTCCGAGAAGACAGCCTGAAGGATTTGGGCGAACCGTTAGCCCTACCGATATAATACATGAGATGGAGGAAGCACAGAAAGTCCTAATCTACCCTTTACTGTGTCAATAATGAAAGGGTATTTATGTAATTTAAGTTTTTTTCCTTCATGACTAAGGCTATCCTCTTATTGTTGAGCTGTCAGGGGTAGCCAGTGTAATTATACAATGAAGCTCCACTCTATATAAGGAGCTTATACTTACGTAAGAGGGATATAGTTCAGACACCTCTGAACCTTCTGCTTGAGTAATAGAAGAAGAATTCCCAAGTTTGATTCTCGGCCTTTTTACTTTGAGTACTAAGATTTAGCTGAAGAACTTGGAAGAACTTTTGTTGAGGTACTTATTCTCTTTACTCTCTAATTTCTCGACTATCCAGCTATCTCTCATCTCATCTTTCTTCATAATGATCATAAATAGGTTGACCTATTTTTTCTTCTTTTGGTTCCTATTCTATATTTAAGGGTTCCCACAGACAGAAACCGAATTCTTGTTGTAAACCAAATATTTCTTCAGCAGTCTATTCCTCATAGTCACTTGTAATGACTAGTATTATTTCATTATCACTAAATTCTTCTGTTTCTACTGTCCTTCCTGGTTTGTAAGAGGAAAAGCTGAAAGTTGTTGTTGACGGATTACTGGATGTTGAGGCCCAATAATCTAATCTAGTGGGTATCTTTTGTGTTTGGCCTAAGGAGATTTGCCATTCTTCATTATCATATTCTGTTGAGGAGAATTTCTTTCCTTCAATGGCTTTGATTCCCTGAGTTTCCAAATGTACTAATACATTTTCTATTTTTAATTTGTAAGTTGTGGAGGAATTGAATCCTAACCTTCCTACCAGTGTCTTGGTTATTAGCAAATTATTTCTCTGGCTCATTGATTCATATCCTTTTGTTTGATTATGAGTGTAAAATACTTGCAAAAATCAGAAACAGCCATTGCCATATCTAGGGCTAAATAACAGATTTCATGATTACTGCTCATATCTATCTCCATAGATCCAATGGTTGCTTTCTGTGGTATGTTATCTGAGGAATCTACCAAAGTAATTAAAACCTTGGAGCCGTAATTTTTTCTGTGAAGGCCATATATGCCTATAAGGACTAATCCAATATGAATTATTGGATATTTCCTTTTTAATAATTCACGTTTTGAATCATTTGAGAGGAAACTCAAATTTATCTATTGTTTATTATCACAACAGGATATTATTTCTTCACTATAATGTTGGTAAACTTTGGGAGACTTTTCCCAAAAACCATGCTGGTATAGTGTTTCCGCTGGAATTAGTTGTGCCTGTTTAGCTCTACTTAGATCAAGTTGTTGTTCTGGATTGATCAATGTTTTTATAACCACTTTTTTATCCTTCGCATTTGAATTTTTATACCATTGTCTCTTGTAAGGCCTTATAATATCCTTGGTTGGCAAGAGTACTAGGTCTTTATCTCCCATGTTTTAGTCTGTATTCTTCAACTTGTTTCTTTTGGATCTTCCCAAACGAAAAGTTTTTCTTGGTGGTGCTTTTTATGATGAGTTTTTTTCCTCTCGCATCGGTTCCTAAATTTAGATTTTTGCACTTTAGCGTGAGATTTACTATTGCTTCTTCTACCGCGTCATTGTTTAACACTCGTGTTAATAAATCAAGCTTTTACGTGTAATGATAATAAAAGCTCAATTATTGTATTATTTTGTTTGAATCCTGATATTTGAGAAGAACTTGTAGCGAATCCAATGAAAGGTCCAAAAGCTGATTGTTCAATAGATTGTTGAGCTTTTAACCGTTCCAAATCGTCTTTGCTCATTAAATTAATTTATTAACTAATTCTAATAATTTGGAAACAATAATTTCCAAATTATTAACTTTGTCTTCCACCTTCTGTAAAGCTTGAAAAATATCTTTTTCAGCTTTCCTTGATAGGTGTTCTGTTGTTAATTGTTGTCCTTGCAATGGAACTTTTTGTTGCTTGAGATATTCAAGCTTTTCGTCTATTTCTTTTAGTTTTTTAAACTTTTTATTATTTATTTCAAGGAAACGTTCACTTGTTTGATAGCAATAATTTCTACAAACATGCAAATTTTATAAGATATTTAAAGAAGTATCACACAACAAGTTTAATTGATGATCTTCAGAGTGGAACCTGTGTTTATGACTATTTCTTTCTACAAAGCAATAATATTTAAAATTATCAAGAGAAACTTTACTCTGGATATGCTTTAGATCTAGGTCTAAGTATTCAAGTTGTTTTGACATATTCTATTAGCAAAATCTTATAACACAAATATATGAGCACACTATGTCGGATGCTTTTTGGTTTACCGTCTTAGCTCTTACTTGCCCCTATTTCCCCTTTTTTCCACTCCGCGTACTTAGGCAGGTTCTAGGGATGCTTATCGAGTCTCCACCTTACACATCCTTAGTGTCTCATTAAAAGATTGTATAGAAAACAATCTATGTTATAATAGATTTCGCAAAAACTTCTGGGGAAAGATCACTGCTAGCATGCAGGCCTCCCCTAATTACACGAGTTTATCAGGTGTGCTATTGCCGTAGCGCAGCCCACTTCTGATCAACTGACTAAAATATGCCTCTTGTATACCTTAGAAAGTTCGAAAGCATATGCAAAATAAAGTTACTAGAGATAATTTTCATATTAAGGTTGCAGAAGTAAAATCACATGTTCGTCTCTGAAGATATTAAGTTTTTTAGAAGATAATTAGAAAAAAAACTCTGATACCAGAGATGAGAGATAGCTGGATAGTCGAGAAATTAGAGAGTAAAGAGAATAAGTACCTCAACAAAAGTTCTTCCAAGTTCTTCAGCTAAATCTTAGTACTCAGAGTAAAAAGGCCGAGAATCAAACTTGGGAATTCTTCTTTTATTACTCAAGCAGAAGGTTCAGAGGTGTCTGAACTATATCACTCTTACATAAGTATAAACTCCTTATATAGAGTGGAGCTTCATTGCGCTACTCCTTGGTACAGACTCTCACCTCCACCTATCAGCGTGAGAACTCTGTCTCGGATTTCTTTGTCATGCTCAGTGATTTATGGTGTCAATGTGATGAGATAACTCATTCTCCTTCTCTGACATGTGCCCAGTGTCTTGCCATTGCTCAGGATCGCGATTATCTTTGCGTTTATGAGTTTTTCATGCGTCTTCGGCCTGAGTTCGAGGCCGTTCGTGCTCAGCTACTACACTGGGTTATACCTCCGTCTGCTAGTGATACTCTGGCTTATGTGCTTGCTGAGGAGACTCGTCTTTGGTCCTTAGATGTGGTTCCACCACCTGTTGCTCCTCACTCTGTTCTTGCTGCTCCCTAGCATAACCAAGTGCCGACCATTGATCCTTTGATGCCGCCTCCGGTCTGCAGCGTTCCCAACATCGTCCTCTTCTCGCACTCGTGGACCCAGCTCTGACGCACACCATCGCAACATGGTACATGGCATGCTCGCCATGTTCAGACCAGTGCCTAAGGCTGGTCCATCTAGCGCAGCGTTATCACCTGCTCCCACCCCAAC